>NC_135871.1:2373043-2480543 GCF_031162955.1 Sander vitreus | reverse complement strand
TCTAGTTCTGGTAGACTTTAACAATTCATATCAGACAATTCATATTAAGAATACAGTTTACTGTAGTATTGAACAGAAAAAAACAACAACGGATAAGCAATACACAATATACAGTACATAACAAATTCGAACAACAATAATAAACAAAAAAGTCGGGTTTAATGAATCATGCGTGCTTTAAAAACCTTACCTCACTTCAGCATCATTTTGTGGCCTGACTCTTCTCTGTCAAATGTGTCGAAATAATTCAGTAACAGCCCAGTACATAAGATATGTTTATTACTGCAAGAACAGAACAGACATGAGGGAGTGAGATAAATGTTCAGCCTGAATCAAATCTAGAATTAGTTTGGTTCAGTAAGCTAGACATCCTTTTCAGGCTCAGGCTGATATTAATACAATTCAGTTCAATTCCATTTTATTTATAGTATAAAATCATAACAAGAGTTATCTCAGGACACTTTACAGATAGAGCAGGTCTAGACCACACTATAATTTACAAAGACCCAACAATTCCAGTAATTCCCCCAAGAGCAAGCATTTGGGGAGGAAAACTCCCTTTTAGGCAGAAACCTGGGACAGACCCAGACTCTTGGTAGGCGGTGTCTGACGGTGCCGGTTGGGGGTGTGATGAACAGTGGCAGTAACAGTCACAATAAAGATAATGGAACAGTGACGAGAAATAGTAGTCGTATTAGTTCATGGAATAGCAGGGCACTGCAGGGCGTTACAGGATGTAGCAGGGCACAGCAGGGCACAGCAGGGCACCGCAGGGCACCGTAGAGCGTAGCAGGGCGCCGTAGAGCGTAGCAGGGTGCAGCAGGACCACGCCGACAGCTGCAACCATGATTTTGGCGCCACCCTAATCCAACGAAACATGCTGGGCGAAAAAAAAAAACATAAGGACTCCGGGGACTATGGTTCTACTACTACTACTACTACTACTACTACTACTAATACTACTAATACTAGTACTACTACTACTTCTACTAATAATAATAATAATAATATATTTGAATAAGATGAGATGCAGATGGAACAGAAAATTGGAAAATAGGATTTCTATGACTACATATGAATAACTATAGATTCACTGTTGGTGCTGTGCTTGCTACGTGTTTCCACAGTTTGTCTAATTCTAGTATTACACATCATGCAATATTATTTATATTTTATTAAAGCTGTTTTACAACATTCCCATCAGATCAGCTGACCAATCAAAGAACAGATTTCGATCGGAAGGGATGTTGGCTCATAGGACACACCATGGTCTCTCGCTCGCAGCTCCTCCAGGAGCCTCTGCTCTCCTCCGAGACACATTCAAGGGATCGGAACGAGGGCAGACCTCAAAACCATTTCTGGGTCACGGGCTGGAAGAGAAGCGAGGAAGAGAGTCAGCAGAATCATTTAGTTATTTCAAGTTCATGTCAGGGACAATGCACACTAATAATACATAAATAAATGTAAAATGTAAAAAACACTGATTAACAGCTGATCAATACACACACGCTCTCCCTCACACACGCGCACGCACACACACACACACACACACACACACACACACACACACACACACACACACACACACACACACACACACACTGTCAGACCACACAACAGAGGAGGCACAATAGCACAGACATACAATTTTGGTGGATATGCACAAAAACAACATTGGTGGGAGAGTAGCAAGCAACAGAAGATTAGCCCAACTAAACAATAATGAAACAGACAATCTCAGAGCAGAAGAGACGAGATGGCAGCAGCATTTAGTGTCTACATTTATGTTGACAGTGCTGACTACTTGTTAGCCACTCAGATAGATAGATAGATAGATGGACTTGGACTCGGTTGCAGCAAGTTACAGTAAAGATAAGTTCTAAAATTTCAAATGTGACTTGGGATAGAGTTCCACCCACAAGCAGCCCTAACTGAAAAAATCAGTTTGACTGAATGCACTTTTCCATAACGGGACAACAAGAATGACATCTTGCTGCACTCCGTGTAGATCTTGGTGCTACGGCAATGATTATAGTTTATGGATTTCCTATCAAGTACTTTAAGAGTTTGTTTGTATAGTGAGTGTAGTGGTTTGCTTAGATGGAAGGCATGTGGGTTGTTCTTTTTTTGTGTACCTTTGCAGTGTTGGATCCTGGCTGAATAGAAAGGGAACCTGGAGCTGCTTTACTTTGAGACTGACATAAGTTAATAAAGTCTCTCTGTCAGGTCTGAAATAACAGTTTGAGGGACTGAAACACAAAGATAAGTGAGTGATCATCCTGTTTATTTAGACACAATTTACACAGGAAAACCTGTGCTGTATGGACTCCAAGAGAACCCCACAGCAGCAGGAAACACACTCACGCACGCACGCACGCACGCACGCACGCACGCACGCACGCACGCACGCACGCATGCACACACATTCTGTTTTTGTTGTCCATCAGTAAGAAATGTGAGGAGGAAGATATTTTTTATTTTGTCTCAAGCACTTTCAGATGCTTTGGACAAGTGGGAAAATATGCTCTTAAAGTGCTCATAATATGCTTTTTGGCTTTTTCCCTTTACTTCATTGTGTTATATATCTTTTTTGTGCATGTTATAGGTTTACAAAGTGAAAAAGCCCAAAGTCCACCCCAAAGGGACTTACCATCTCCAACAGAAAACACTGTTCACAAACTGCTCCAAACAGCTCTGTTGTAGTCCAGCCTTTGCTTCTGACTAGCTAGTAGTCCGTACCTAGCTACTGTCAGGGCACGCCCTCATACTCTGCTTCTGACTGGCTAGTAGTCCTTACCTAGGTACTGTCAAGGGCACGCCCTCATACTCTGCTTCTGACTGGCTAGTAGTCCTTACCGTACTGCTCATGTGCGACTCCCAACAAAGATGGAACAGAAGTGAGAGGTCTCACTCTGTAGCTAAAACAGAGAGCTCAACACACAGGGTGAAAAGAGGAGCTGCAGCAATGTGCAGTACAACAAAAAATATGGTGTTTTTTTAAAATTAAACCACATAAACCTATTCTGATACAACTTCTAAATACAATTATGAACCTGAAATTGAGCATAATATGAGCACTTTAAGGGCTTTACCATTGATTTGCTGGTCAACAAAGTGTGAAACAATCCTTGACAGAGCAAGTAACAACCATACGTGCTACATTCAGTTCACAAATGTGTTATTTGCTTTTTGTATTCCTTGGTGTGTGGTCTGTCCTGCTGAAAAGGAGGTGTTGCACCCTGAAAGTCCGGTTTGTGTTGCAATAAAACGAGAACTGTAGTTAGCGTGAGCAGCAAGCATGAATGAACAGTCATCAACAGTGGGACACCTACGAAACGACAATGAAAAAGACTGCACTACCCACAGACACAGAGTAACAAGTGATGTCTTGGTAGTGAAGTGCAGATAGTCCACAACAATACCATTGACTGTGTTTTCTTAAGCAGGAGTATTAGTATTATACTATTAATACTAGTATTAGTATTTGCTGCAACGCAATGTGATGTCATCTGGCAAACCGCTTCATTGGCCAATCAAATACTTTTTGCATGTTTGTGCAAGCGTAGATGACTTTGTAACATGAGCGATGTATTTCTAATTACTTCACAATCAACGTGACCAAAGATAAAATAGTTTTCACTGTCATAACTTTCCAGAGTTGTAAAACCTTCTCACGCTGAGTTTGGTGCTATACTCCGTCACCTTACTTCCTGCTTTGCTTCCGTCATAATTATGCTGCATTCCAGGCAACCCATAACTCGTGTTTTCACAACCTTCTACCCGTGAAAGTGCCCTGGAATGGCAGTCAAACCCGTAACTTACTACCCGTGAACTCGTACCAGATCGTTGTCCTTCCAGTTACAGTTTTTGACGTCACACACACATAAACAACAATGGCGACCCCTGTTGATGCTGTACAGACGCCGGTGATTAACGGTGAGAAATAGAAATAAATAGACATAAATAGGCAACGTAAAGTAATTCTGCACATTGTCATCAAAACAATACACATACGATTGTGTACTACTACAGGTTATGTTTATTAAATGAAGCCCAAAATATGTCGCCGACTAGAAATTGCTAGTATCAGCTAGAGCTAGCTAACGTCAACATTAGGTAGCTGCTAGCTAATGTTAACGTTAGATAGCCTAACCTGAACCCTGCCAACGGCACAATGTTTAGCTAGCCAGCTTTGACGGTGTGCCAAATGTCATTATTTTTATCATCAGATGCACAAATCTGCTGTTCATAGATGCTCGCGCAAGTGAAGTGAGCAGCCACTTGTGCGACGCGAAGATCATCAGACCAGAGCCACAGAAGGGTCTGTCGTGACTTTGCCTGGAACGCTACCAAGTTGTGAGTTGTGACTTGAAGTCGCAACTGACGGGCTAAAAATTGTGTCTGGAACACAGTATTACTACAGCCACAAGAGGGCGCCATTTTGCTGCTTGAATATGAACACACGACTTATGGAGTCATTTTTCGGAGAGGAGTCTCAAAGTTTCAGTCTGCACTAGAACCACATATACTTTTAAAACAGTTGTGAATATTAGATAATAGAATCTAAATCACAATTACCCACAACCAAAACATCCCCACATAAGCCCCATGCATATGGAAATGATACAGTATTATACTGTCAGGTATATTATTTATAAGTGTAACCCTGCTGTGATAGCTAGATCAACTAAAAGTCCAATCAGTGTGTTTACATGCACAGCAGTAACTGGGGCAACTGGTTACGTAAATAACTGAGTTATACCAGTTCTACTCGTATACATGAGTGCCGAGTGGGGATGTGGTAATGTTTCAGTCACACACTCTTGTCACAGCATATGCAAGCACGGTGTTCTTGCCAGATGAGAGACAAATTAATTCAGCTCATTATCTGTAAGCAGTGTCACATGAAGTGGGACTGGGTATCCTGCTCTGCCTTTGAGAAAATGAAAGCTCAGATGGGCCAATATGGAATCTTCCCTTTATGATGTCATAAGGGGAAAGGTTACCTCCCCTTTCTCTGCTTTGCCCGCCCATGAGAAAGAGAGAGACATCAGACCACTGACAATAGCTACAGACACAGAAATGGCACATCCTAAGGAAAGCTCATTGTGGGACTGGCTCTAGTGGCTGTAATTCTGCACCAAGGCTGAATTTCGGGAAAGAGACTTCAGATACAGTATTAGGAGACCACTAAGGTCTATATAAAAGAGACTTCAGATACAGTATTAGGGGACCACTAAGGCCTATATAAAAGAGACTTCAGGTACAGTATTAGGGGACCACTAAGGTCTATATAAAAGAGACTTCAGATACAGTATTAGGGGACCACTAAGGTCTATATAAAAGAGACTTCAGATACAGTATTAGGGGACCATTAAGGCCTATATAAAAGAGACTTCAGATACAGTATTAGGGGACCACTAAGGCCTATATAAAAGAGACTTCAGATACAGTATTAGGGGACCACTAAGGCCTATATAAAAGAGACTTCAGATACAGTATTAGGGGACCACTAAGGTCTATATAAAAGAGACTTCAGATACAGTATTAGGGGACCACTAAGGCCCATATAAAAGCATCCAAAGAGGACCATGTCATGGGACCTTTAAGGTGTATACATGCAGGAATACCCCGGTTACTGAAGCAGTCCTCTAGGTCTAGGTTTTAACCAGGGTAAGGTGTTTACATGGTGTCTGAGAAACCTGGGTATTGCCGTTACCTGAATATAATAATAATAACTGCATGTAAATGCACTAAATGTTGGCAATGGCCATTGAAATGGTCAGGGCTATTATTTAGAAAACCTGGCTGCAGTTAGAATATCCCAGCACAGTACCGGCTGGTCTGTAGTCTGATGTCTCTCTCTGGCTTTATTTGTCCATCTGTCTGTGTTCAGCTTACTTATTTCAATTTATATTTTTGTCCAACCTGTCCACTATCTCATGTGGAAAACACTGGTAGTGGGGTAGTCCCTCTCCTGAGGCAAAGGACTGCTGTTTTCTTTCCTGCTGTGATTGACAGCTCCCTATCAGTGCACTTATCATCTGAATGTCAAGGACTTCCAGAAAATCCCATTTTCAGGTGATTGATGGAAGCCAGTCAGCAAATGAAGAGATAGAGATAGAGTGAAAGCGAAAGAGTGGATCACAGAAATAGCAAGAGCAGACAAACCTTACCAATTAATGTGGAAGCAGTGAAACATTTTTTTAAAAGTTTATGAACAAAACTTTTCAATTATGAACCTGAAAATTAGCATAATATGAGCACTTTAAAACACCAGTCCCCTTAAAGTGGCTATATGTAACTTTCAGTTTGTGTTGATTCTAGCGGCCGCTTTGGACAAAAGCGATATTTTTTTTACCACACCTGCTGTCGTAAAGATCTTTTCTCTACGGTGCTTAATTGTCCGCTGTAGATGACTGAGTTAGCGTTACCGGGAGGTCATATAGTCGCGATGAATATTTAGCTCAGACAGAAAATCATTCATTTACAATAAGAGAATACGTTACAGATGCATTGTTGTATTTCAAGTGTTGCTACGGTAACTTAGCCTACTTTGGATGTATCGTGAGATAAACCGGGTATCACTGTCACTGGGTCACGAGCCGAAGCATTAAGAGACTGTTGTAGCAACCAACGTAGTAATAACTTAGAATAATATCGCGCATTTCATGAAACCAAAGGACGCTTTGAACAAGTATAAGGGGACAAGGGAAAAGAAAATAGTAGGCCAACACAAACACAGAGTAAAAGGAATAAAACGTCCGCGCTAAATGGAAGAGGGACGTGATTTAATGTCTGTTACTAATGTACAACCACATTGCGCTTTGTAAAGTTATTTTATGAATGAAATAGACATATAACATACCTGAGGGCCAATACGGGACGTTTTTAATCATTTACAATCCCGTAATTGTCTCCATCTAGTTGTTCTTCGTTTAATTTCCTTCTTTCCTGTGATGGCCCTGCCCCAGTATCAGCCATAACTACAGCAGATAACTTCTAAAATAACATTAAAATACAATTTTCTTATCTTTTCCGGTGTTACACCGAAATCTGTGACCCTTCAGAATGTGTGACTGTAGCGCCGTCTACCTGCCGTAAATCATTTTGTGACTTTGCGGGAAAAATGAGACAGGGCAGAGGCATTAATAAAAACAATGTAAAAACCGCGTTCTTTTCACTGTAAGTCTCGTTTGCTGTTACAGGTCATTTATGATCATCAGATGAAAAATGACGCAGTTCAGAAACTTTTAAAAGTTACATATAGTAACTTGAAGTAGTACTCCTGGGACACAAACACTTGTCTCCTGGGTAAAAGTCTTGTGTTTTCCCCTTAACTACTCCGGGACACAGACCCTGTTCCCCCCGCAAGAAAGCCCTGTGTTTTAAGACAAACCCATCCACTGTGACCTCTTCCCTAAGTGGATCTTCGAGGTTTTATACAGCAGCAGTCAATGTGGTGCATACTGTAATACATACATGGAATACAAATATATTATAGTGAATTATTTTTGTAGCTATATGTATGAATGGTTCATGAGAATAGCCTGAAGAAAGGCCCCTGCCTGGAATCAAACCAGGGATGTTGCAATTACGTGGTTGGCGCCTTGACAATGTGGCAATCAGGACAGCCAGAGATACTGTGACGTCTTAAAATGTAACTTTTTTTCTCGTTGGGTTTTGGTTTTCTTTGGTATGGCCTGTTACAGCAACCCTCTCCATGTTGCATTGGTGTACAAACCAGAACTTACAGTAATAGACCCACAACGTTTCCCATGTAAGGCCTCTTGTCAGTCAGGTTCAGTGTTGTTGACCTCTTGAGGAGAATAGATTGAATGGCTGATGGGAGGAATGGGGAGGAAACTGGGAATGCTTGATGCTTGGCCCGTGCTTACAGAGCGGATAATGAAGACATCTCGAATGTAGGATTATAGATGGTTGTGTGAATTTCCACAGAGAAAGATCCATGTCGGCATCAACCATCAAATTGACTGAATTCTAAATATGGATAACAAGTAATGCTTTAAGAGAGTTCTTGAAACCTAAAAGGGGAGCCATGATGGCATGTCCCTACATTGTTTTTATCTGTTCACATGCTGGAATAAGAGAAAAAAACGCTCTGGCTTGTTTGCATTTCTTTAGACCAATCACAATTGTCTAAGCTCCGGATGTCACTTGTTTTGATTGAACATTTGCTCTGGAGTGACGGACTCCCCTCAAAGTAAAAGCCATATGAAATATTAGATGAAGTTAACTGTTCACTCACATACTACAGTAACGTTAGCTATTTCACTTAGCAGAATATGTGGTTTAATGTCATTTGCTCTTACCAGTGTATAGCCATATTAAAGGCAAACGTCATCTGTAGCTGCTGTAACCCTGTACAAACGCCCACCAATCACTACCTCATGGTCCGCTTAGAAAGCACCAACTTGCCCTGCTGCACGTACTCTACCTCTCCCATGACGAGCCTGAGCTCTATGCGCATTGTCGCCGCCGGAGTTCTTGCAAGTCTAATGGAGCATGGAGGAGAAAACTCAGCAAACGTTGCCACGGCCGCGGTCACCTGCAACCGCCCGCCCTGCTAAAAAGGAAGAATGACGAAATAAGGAGTGAAGCTGAAAAAGTGGCGATGCAGCGGTGCTTGTGCCCTGAGGGTTAGACAGAGGCCCGAGGAGATGCTACTTTCAAATCTTGCCAACGAATGTTTCTGGTGATCTGAATAGGATGGAGAACTAGCCATACTCACCACTCAGCTGCTCTCACAGAAATGCTTTTTTTTATTACCTATTCATCCCACTACTTCCACTTTTCCTGATCGATGTGAAACTACTGTGAATACTATTTAAAGTGCTCATATTATGCTCATTTTCAGGTTCATAATTGTATTTAGAGGTTATACCAGAATAGGTTTATGTGGTTTAATTTTCAAAAAACACCATATTTTTTGTCATACTGCACATTGCTGCAGCTCCTCTTTTCACCCTGTGTGTTGAGCTCTCTGTTTTAGCTACAGAGTGAGACATCTCACTTCTGTTCCATCTTTGTTGGGAGTCGCACATGAGCAGTAGCTACGTAAGGACTACTAGCCAGTCAGAAGCAGAGTATGAGGGCGTGCCCTGACAGTACCTAGGTAAGGACTACTAGCCAGTCAGAAGCAGAGTATGAGGGCGTGCCCTGACAGTACCTAGGTATGGACTACTAGCCAGTCAGAAGCAGAGTATGAGGGCGTGCCCTGACAGTACCTAGGTAAGGACTACTAGCCAGTCAGAAGCAGAGTATGAGGGCGTGCCCTGACAGTACCTAGGTAAGGACTACTAGCCAGTCAGAAGCAGAGTATGAGGGCGTGCCCTGACAGTACCTAGGTAAGGACTACTAGCCAGTCAGAAGCAGAGTATGAGGGCGTGCCCTGACAGTACCTAGGTAAGGACTACTAGCCAGTCAGAAGCAGAGTATGAAGGCGTGCCCTGACAGTACCTAGGTAAGGACTACTAGCCAGTCAGAAGCAGAGTATGAGGGCGTGCCCTGACAGTAGCTAGGTAAGGACTACTAGCCAGTCAGAAGCAGAGTATGAGGGCGTGCCCATGTCAGTAGCTAGGTAAGGACTACTAGCCAGTCAGAAGCAGAGTATGAGGGCGTGCCCATGACAGTAGCTAGGTAAGGACTACTAGCCAGTCAGAAGCAGAGTATGAGGGCGTGCCCTGACAGTAGCTAGTTAAGGACTACTAGCCAGTCAGAAGCAGAGTATGAGGGCGTGCCCTGACAGTACCTAGGTAAGGACTACTAGCCAGTCAGAAGCAGAGTATGAGGGCGTGCCATGCTAGCAGCTAGGCGAGCATTATAACATGTGTTCCAAAGTGACCACGTTTGTCTCTGAAGTAAAGGCTGGACTACAGTAGAGCTGTTTGGAGCAGTTTGTGAACAGTGTTTTCCGTTGGAGATGGTAAGTCCCTTTGGGGGGGACTTTGGGCTTTTTTACTTTGTAAACCTATAACATGCACACAAAACAAAAAAAAATAACACTATAAAGGAAAGGGAAAAAGCCAAAACGCATAATATGAGCACTTTCATATTTTTCTGTCATATAAATATATGTAAAACGTTAACCCAAGTGACATTAGGGATGTGGTTTACTGAAATGTACTGTATCAAAGCAGAATATAAGGTTTAATTTAAGAAATGTTCTATACACCACTTTTACACACTGGTTCACAGTTTTATTAATACCTTTGCAATGTGCACTGTATTCATGACCAGCTCTAACCATCTTCTGCTGTTCAGTTTGTGTATATTTGTGCTCTGCTGTGGCCATGTGGTTGCAATGACAGTGAGTATGGGCACTACCATGGTTATTATAATTTGCTAAATTTTTTGTCACACATAGAATACTATGACTTCACGGCCCTTTACTTTCTGCAATTTGGAATACTTGTGTTGGTTTACCTGAATACAACATACTGACACGTTTGCATATTGTAACTTTTGAGTATATAAGTGTATTTTGTAATTTTGCAACAGTTATCTGAGGTGTGTAATGCTTTAGTTTTACATTTCAGCTTTGGACAGGGCAGTTTATCTCAAACACATTGACTTCATTGACCATGATTGGATGGATACTGGCCTTGTTACCAAACCATTACCTAAAATAATGCTGGAAGTTGCTTCACGAGGAACTTCTCTGAAATAGATAGAGATACCAAGCTTTGTTAGACATTAGATGGGAATAACCTATAGACACATGTTTGATCAATGCACATAGTGTGAAAATCATATATTCAATCATACATTTTTTTATTTTTTTTTATTTTATACAATATTATTATCAGCACTCAATCTGTCAACCATGTTCACAGTTGGCTCTGTGGTAACAAGTTAGGGCAGCATTTGTCATTAGAGCTGAAGTCATAGACACAACAACAGTGCTGTGGTACTGCAGTCCATCTCTGGAGCCCATGTGGATTTCCCTTTTTAGACCAAACACAATCTATCAAACAGCCATCAGTGTGACTGTGTGCTAATACCACCATGATAATTATATGATAACAACCTTTACGCAGGATGAACTGAAAGCCTGGTTTTATATATTCAGTATATATATATAAAATCATGTAGAGTCTAAAATGTCCTCTCTAATGTTGTAGGTTTCAGATTATGTTGTCCCCATGTCCCCGTAGTAGAACACTGACGTGTCTGAGCTGACTATCTGGAGCAGATGGTAAGTAAACATCATTTGAGTCTCTCTTCATCTGGAAAACTCCTAATTGTCTGGTTAAAGTCATATCATCTTACCAACATGTTTTCCCCTCTGGGGCCTAACCCATTTTGTTTTCTTCCAATATTTGGGTCGCATGGTTTCCTTGTGTAGTAGTGCTTGTATGACCTCAACCACAACAATGCACAATCAAGTTATAGCATGTTTTTTTCAGGGCAAGCTGACAAAAGAGAAAACTGAACGACAATTTAATCTCACAGAAATGTATTGAGAATGAGAACATATAATGAGCAATGACTTTTGGCTTTTAAAATGTTTTTTTTTTTTTTGCCAATGAGGGGAAACAAAAATAAACATTGTAACTAACACAAATAAAAACTATTCAGATTTTTTTCCAAAAAGGTCCATGCACTTTTATCCAATGCATTTCCTGTGTGCTAGGAGCCTTACATAAACTACATACAAGGCCCTCCTGCTTGTTCTCCTGACATCACTTCTTGTCCATTTCCCTGTCAAGAAGTCACATAAAATATGCAAAAACTCAATAAAAAAACTATACATCCATACTTACAATACTACATAAATGCGCCGGTGCCCCCGGAAGATCCGCCGGATGTCCGTCCCCTTCCTCTGTCTTTGTGTTGGCGTTCTAACCTCTGGTGGATTTGTGAGGACTATGGTTAACTGCTCCTCAGATCTCTGCAGGGTAAATCCAGACAGCTAGCTAGACTATCTGTCCAATCTGAGTTTTCTGTTGCATGACTAAAACTACTTTTGGACGAGCACGTTCCACCAAAACAAGTTCCTTCCTGAGGCTTTTTGGCAACGGCACCGTTATTACGTCCGGTGCTTAGCGCCACCCAAGACGATTGTGATTGGTTTAAAGAAATGACAATAAACCGGAGCACGTTTTTCTCCCATCCCGGAATGCTATGTGGACGAGTAAGACCTTCCTCCGCAGCGCTGTGGAGGAAGGTCTGGCAATGCGAGATTAGTATATGTAGTAGCAAAGTAAAACATTTTGAGAGCTACTGTATATAATAGTAGGCTATATATGTGACAGGATATGAGGATGCACATCATGAATGGTGCTGGGTTACATTCACACAGACATAACCAGTGGCGCTTTTATATCTAAAAAATGGGTGGGGCACAATTTTATACAATATCCCGAGGCTGGTGGGCACCAAAGCTTTTAATTCCAGTTTCTCCTCCAAAGGGTTCAAACCTATGCCCGAGTATGAAATCCACTTCGATAATTTTTCAAGTTAGCTAGCGAAGATAACACAATCCCCCCTCTTTGCTCTTCTTGCCAACTGTTGGCGCCGAGCCAGACAGTCAGTCATATCTGAGATATGAAATGACGCTGTTGTGGCGCTACGGGCCGTCAGCCCCACTGGTCATCAAATTTGTGCGATCTACATTAAACACACCGCATCCGTATTAATAATTTCCCATGTACAATGCACATTACAAAACTTCTGGAAGGACTATGATTTGACGGAAGATCTTGTTGAAACGTCGCATCTCTCTGCTTAAAAAAATTGAAAACATGTCTCTAAATGCATTGATCTGAAGATACTGAATATGACATAAAATGTGTAGTTTGCTGTCATGTACGACATTGTCGGCCTCACGGGTTTAATAGTGTGTCAAATACAGCCACTATTGCAACTCACTACCTAGCAAACTGCTAACTTCCCATTCTATTTCTGTATTCCAAAAAAATAAAAAAAAATAATGAAAAAATTCCTTTTGTGTGAGATTTTTTACTGATTACATGCTATGTGATAAAGGAACCTTTTGCATTACTTTTTTTTAATTGCTGTGCTGCTGTTATCTATGGTTTGTCCCCTTGGCTTATTCCATCACAATGTGAGTCACAACTAGAACATGAAGCTGGTGGAATACTTCCACTTGCTACTGTTTGTCTGATGACTAGTGGCACCACATTGTCCACATCTCCAAACCCGGACCCCTGTAAGTGCAGTTTCTGGCAGTATAAGCATCCATAGCAGGGTAGTAGATCCCTGTCCGCCAAGATCCCTGTCCGCCTAGTAGCAGTCACTTTGGGACTTTGTGATTTCCATGATAATGCATCAGAATTGCCATGCCGTAGTCCTGCCCTGTGGTCAATCTGAAAGTTATATTTATTCAGTTCCTCTAGCAATCTTGCCAGCTGCCCTTCAGAGTTTTTAAAACAAAACAGACAGGTCAGACTATTGTGGTCTGTGAGAAGTAAAAGCTTCGACCAAGAAGATAGTTTCTGTGCTGTCCCGTAAACTAACTCAGCAAAAAGTTCCCTCCTGGTTATGCAGCATTGCTGCTGTGGGCTCTAAAGGTTTGAGCTACCATAGGTTATCACTTTCACTGTACCCTCTTGAGACAGCATAGCCCTTATGCAGACATTAGAAGCATCAGGATAAACTGGCCACCAGAGGTAGGATACAACAGTACGGGTGCTGTTGTCAGCCTGGTTTTGAGCTCGTGAAAGGCTTGTTGCTATGACTCACCCCACTGGAATTCCACATCTGTCCTTCGAAGCTCATTCAATGGACTGCAGATCTCTGAGAATGCCTTCACGAAGTAGAGTAGTTACAGAGCCTGAGAAATGCTTGAAGCTGTTGTAGGTTCGTGGGAGGGCTCCAGTCTTAGATGTCCTGGAGGAGTATTGAGTTTGGACTGATACCTTGTCCATTGACCACATGGCCAAGGACCAGGACCTCATCCTTCAGCAGGTGGCTCTTGGACGGTTTGAGCTTCAGCCCATACTGTCCATGCATTGGAAGACTACTTTTACTTCTTAAGGCGCTGACACACCAAGCCGATAATCGGCTGCTGGACAATCTGGCGAGGTCGGTGACTCGAGTCCGTTCAGTGTGTTCCATGCCGTTGTACGTCTGAGGGGCCGCTGGCCTTCATTTTGGCAAATTTGACATGTATAATCGGCGGGGCGGGCACTACCAGCAGTCGGACTCAAATGCAGCTTTAGATGACTTTTGGCCAGTTTCTCCACAGTCATAGCAGGCACCTTTTTGATTGGAAGATGGGCTTGATGATCAGAAGCAGCCTACTGGACTGGGGGAACTCCGCAGTCATGTGGGAGAACTCCTGCGTTGCCATGCCCAGCTTGGGAGGTCTACGTCAGCAGCAGCTGATGGATCAGACCATGACCATACCGCTAAATCAACTGTTCAGTGAGAAGACTATAGTCATCACATGTTTCATCAGGTAAAAGATGAAGCAGATGGCAGAGCCTCTCAGTCGCTCATGGACCTTGTCCACCCTCTCTGCACTGGTCCACCCTTGTCTCTGAGCTATTCTGTCAAAGGGAAAAAAGAATACATGCCAGTCATCTTTTTAATCAAAGTTGGCAAGGAGCTTTGTACTGGAGCAACATGAAGAGGGTCAGGAAGGAGCCTGGAGGCCACTGTTGTCACTTTGCTGCGAGTTTCGGTTCCCCCTGACAAAGTCTTGCTCCCGGTTAAATTGGCTGGCAAAGGGAATCAGGTTCGCATAATAGTGCGTGTCCACCATGAAGCGTCATTTCCCTGCTTCCCATTCATTGTTTATGTGAGCAGCCGTGCATGCATTCTGGCAGAGTTGCAGGGACTCTGGAGAAGCGGGGCGTTGAGTCGCCGGCTCCTCATTTGCATTAAAATAGAACCCAGGCTACTTTATGCAAATAAGGAGCAGCAGCGCGTCTCGCCGACTCTCAAAAACTTACGAAAATCTTTTAAACTTTAGAAATACACCTCGGTGAACTATTTTCGTGAAATAAGTTTTCCAAACGAGCCGCCATTATAGTCTGTTTTGAAATATGGGAGCAGACAGCCCCACGTGAAGCGTTTGTCCAATCAGGTGCAGCCATCGCGGCTGTCAAAGGGTGTAGCCTGTTTTCTTTGCTTGTAAGTGGTCAGCGAAGAAAAACTGATAGCTGTTATCGGCTAATTGATGATCAACTATCGTATCAGCGGCTAAAAAGAAATGAAAGAAATCCCTGTGAGCTAAAACCTCAGATTTCACACACAATTATTTCTACTCTCGGCCCGGGGTGACGTCATACCAGTTTTTTTTTTTTTTTTTACATGTGGTCATCTGCTCCAGGCACACTACTGCAGGGCTTACATTACATGCTGCTACATGTAGCTACATGCTAATGCCAGGAAAACCTTTATCGTGGTCACAGATGTTGGTAATTTCTCCCCAATGTTGTCCTCTTTATACCCTTGTGTAGTCCATCCCTCTGGCTGCAACAGACTGTTCAGGGACGGCAACACACACACACACACACACACACACACACACACACACACACACACACACACACACACACACACACACACACAAAAACAGGTGGACTGTGTCCGGTGAAACGGTAGCCCCTGTCAGCACCCTGAGGCCCCAACAACCCCCATGATCCTCCTAGTGCATTGTGGGTGCCTCCATCCTGTTCCAAGGCCCTGCAGGTCGAGTGTGCGCTTCCTGCAGCGTGTGTCAGTTTGGATGGGATGAGTCGTAACTATTCTGATTTCCAGTTCTCATTCAACCATCCAAAATAGGCAGCTGGGAGACATTGCTTCCCGCAGGACAGATGGGATCATCCTATTGGAATCCTGCAGCCATCACTGCACTGCCATACATCTGCAACTGCTTGCATCATGTTCAGTGTTTTTAGAGGTGTATTATTCTCAAAGTGAAAAAGTCTAGAGTAATAATAATGAAAACTAGAAAATTCCGCAAGACATTTTGACAGTGTGCCTACTACTTGGTGCACATCCCAATAACACTGGCTTAAGTGTGTGAGAGAGAGTAAATGCAATGGTTGAGTAAAGGCCGTCGTCACCACAGGTATATAGTTAATATAATTAGTAACAGCTGCTCTGAGCTACCTTTACTCTGCTGTCCTCTCTTTGCAGGACAACAATAAAGAGTCTATTACCGATTATAGGAGGAGTTTGTGTGTGTGTGTGTGTGTGTGTGTGTGTGTGTGTGTGTGTGTGTGGCAGATGGTGATTTAGGGAGTAGAGAAGAGAGGGGGAGACAGTATGTTTGACAGGTCAAAACTGTATATTTAATGATTATTTTACCTCTGAAGTTCCTTCTGTAATTCAAATACCGTGAGTCCAAATGGCAAAATACTGTACTCACCAGAGAGATAAGAGTCTTGAGGACACATTTATGTGTTTTTTATTTGTGTGGTATCAAATATATGCGACACAGAGCAGGTTACTAAAAGGGAACTGTCTGCGTCCTTCTAGATATTTGTATTCGTTGCTTCTATTGGCAGTTGGTATGAACAGAGCCAAACGTTTAAGTCCGGTGAAGTCCATGGATACAAAAACATCTGACAAGAGGTTCATACTAAAACCAGTGAGTGAAGACAAAGTGTTCTTCTGATGGAAGGTTACTAAATGTTCTGTTGAGTGTATAAAACACAGCACAGATTAGTGAAGATTTTGAATAAAAAAAGACTTGTTGCCTGGTTTCACATACACACAGAAAAAATACATCAGATTATGCAAGAATGAAGATGTATTTGACATAGTGACACGCACGCACGCACACACACACACACACACACACACACACACACACACACACACACACACACACACACACACACACACACACACACACACACACACACACACACACACACACACACACGCTGTTGACTGTCTAATTAGTTAGCTTCAAGAGCTGGATAAATAAACTCTGACTCCCAAAAATGTTAGTGTTTTCGGGTAGATTATTCTTAAAATACGTAAGAGAGATAATCTCTTGAGAATTAAAGATAGAAAAATATTCCCTCCTCACAAACAATATTCTCCAGTGGCTCTCTGAGGGTCTAACAGATAGATGAACAACATAGCATTTTGGATCTGTAGCTGGTTATGATAGAATCAATGTAACAGGCTACATTAATGTTTGATGTTTAGCGAGGAAATGGGGGAAGGCAGTGCCAAACAGCTGTATATACACACAACACAGAAGGGGCTGGACATAAATTCATTTGGGCATGGAAACAACTCATAATGGCAAACGACCTGCACTAAATCACATCATAACTTCTTGAAGCATGGGAATCATCTACACACACACACACACACACACACACACACACACACACACACACACACACACACACACACACACAAATGTATCCTTATTTGCAACAAGAAAAGTAATGCCTCTTTTTTTTAAATTAACATATTAAAATGTATCTGCAAAATCCCAAGATTATCATATTACAGTAAATGTATTTGCAACATGTTCACTGATAACATCTCGTTACAGTAGCAGTGAACATTTTGTCCGCCTCCTTCAGGAATGTTTGCTACTTTTGTTGCACTCTGACTGTGTCTGTGTGTTAACCCTTGTGTTGTCTTCCCGTCGACCGTGCAACTTTTACTTTTTCTGGGTCCAAATTTAAAATGAAAACTGTTTTTTTAATGTTTTGGTCATCTTTTTTGACACTTTTGTCGCTCCCCCCCCCCGATGTTTTTGTCACTTATTTCAACGTTTTGGTCACTTTTTTCTGCGCCTTTTGACGGTTTTGTGTTTTTTCGTCCCACATTTTCGAATCTTTTGTCACTTTTTTCAACGCTCTTTTATATATATTTTTTTCAAAATGCTATAAAATTGAATAAAACACCCACATTCAATGAAAGTAGTGAACTCATCATTCATTTTACTTGTGAAGAGCGTTGTAGGGAACCACCCACGTTACCTTTTTATGAAAATTTGGTTGAAAGAAAACCCAATTTTCTGATATAGAAACTTTTGGAAAATGGGTCAAATTGAACCCATAGATAACAGGAGGGATAAGGATTTCTTCACACTGCTGTACACAGCTTGCTCGGCATTACAAACTGGTAAGTAATGGAAAGTCTCCCTCCACAGACAGTTCCCATCACCCACTGCGTCCAGCCAGTTATGTTTATTGAGTTGAAAATGTCATTGCCTAGCGCCGTAGTTGTTCACCGCAAACAATGGCTTAGAAAAACTAAACTCTCATTTAGTAACGCAAATGCTACAGAGAAGATACCATGTCATTCATTACTATTGTATTATCAATTGATTATAATTTAAGTTACATACATGTTAAACTGTAATATTTTACTTTGGGGAATTTAATAGTTTATTTATTCAATGTTGTATGCAATGTAAAGCGTAATGCTATAGTCACAATTGCTGTTATCAGTTCATTAAACTCAAAACACACACACACACACACACACACACACACACACACACACACACACACACACACACACACACACACACACACACACACACACTTCAAAAACAGACTTGCTGGTGCCTGTGCAGCCCCAGGGGTGTGTGTGTTGCTGCCTTAATGACGTGCTCAGATCCAGATCGAGTCTCCTTACCCTCGCTCAAAAAAAAAAAGGGGGGGGGGGGGATGAGATGCAGTGTCTAATCCAGGGCCTCGTCCTTCTACTGCAACCTCTGCTCCCTCTCTCTATCTCCTCCTCTCATCTTTATGCCATTCATACCGAATAGTATTTTAACTTTTCCCTTCTCTTTTTCCCTTCTACCTCCGTTACTCTCCTCTCCTCTCTAAACCATTTTAACAGATCTGTCTAAGTCCAGCCAAGACCAACTCTGTCACCTCATTAAGTTGCAATCACGTTGACAAACTCAAGTGCAGCACGGCTGTTTTTCCATTGTCTTGTGTGTGGAAGGTTGTGGTTCCTATGGTTTTCAGTTATACAGTTCATTCATGGTTGTTGCGTTAGTGAGCTGTGATGCTTAATAAGCAGCAAAATGGCAACTATTAAACCCAAACTATCTCTCTCTCTCTCCCTCTCTCTCTCTCTCTCTCTCTCTCTCTCTCTCTCTCTCTCTCTCTCTCTCTCTCTCTCTCTCTCTCTCTCTCTCTCTCTCTCTCTCTCTCTCTCTCTCTCTCTCTCCCTCTCTCTCTCTCTCTCTCTCTCTCTCCTGTGTGTGTGCGTCTTAGTGATGTAGATGGCAAAACTATAGGCGGATTTATGCTTCAGCGGGGGCTTTACGCAGAGCTTTCGCCGTAGCCTACGTAAGCGCCCTGAGGTTGATACTTCTGTGCTGGTGTCTGCGTCATTCTAGCGTTTCTCTTTAAAGCAACTCCAAAGATTGTTTTGTACCTTAAAATAATGTTTCCAAAATCGTTTCAGTGTTTCATCAACTTGTAACAGGGTGAACGGCACTTCTGCATTCGCTTTGCGGCCCTCTATCGGCTATAACCGCACTATGCAAGTTAGCCAGATCGGAAGTAGCAGATCTGTAGTTCGAATGAGAACGGTAATGGACAATTCCGCTTCCAACCTGTAGGGGGACCGAAGATGAAAAGTGCTTTGGTGATGCTTTAAGAGAATAGCAGAGCCGGCATGTGTGTGTGTGTGTGTGTGGGGGAGTGTGTGGTAGAGCGAGTGAGAGAGTGATGGTGATTAGCTTCGAAGCGAGTACTGAATCTAGAGGCATAGTGGGAGAAGTTGTTTATGGAGAAGTAGAATTTGGAAACGCGACGCTACCACGACACGGCCGAGCGGACCAGTCCCAGTTGTTGCGGTTTGCGTTGCCACAACGTGTAGTTACGTTTTGAGAGGTGCACGTCAGGCTACGGTGTAGGGTCCGGCGTAGGGTCTGTATGTCCATGTTGGGGATGCACGATATTGGATTTTGGCCGATATTCGATATGCTGATATTTTCAAACTAACTTTGGTGTATATACGATGTATATACACATTTTTCCCCTGATATATACGTATACTCTTTAATTTTACTGAAGAGAAATCCAAGTATCTCTCCTGTAATACCTTTACCTTATTACACTCATGTGTTGTAGATAACGCAATACACAAGACAAACAACATTTGATTCTACCATATATGTATCATTTTACAAATGTAGAGAGACATTCACCCCTGACAAATAGGTAAATTATTTCACTTGAAGGAGAATAAATGGCATAGCATTTATTCTCCTTCAAGTGAAATAATTTACCTATTTGTGCCACATTTTATTTTTAAGTTCAGACTTCAAACTTCAGTCCTTAAGAGTAACATAAATAAAAAATACATTTTCAAATAAAAAATGTACATCATCTCCTACTTGAACTGGTCTGCCAAATGCTTACTCCACGTACCTATGTGAAGTGGTGTGTGTCTAAAAGCGAAAGACAGACAGAACAAAACACAGCGATGAGAAGGTGAGAGTTGACTGTGTGTGTGTGTGTGGGGGGGCGGGACTGTCAATCATCTGGGGTTAGGGTAATACTGCGGTGACCATTTGCAGACACACACACACACACACACACACACACACACACACACACACACACACACGTATTTGTATATTTTTTAACTGCAATGTCCACATTTTTTTAATTTTTATTTTAAGTTATCTTTGTGCCTTTTGTGTCTTTAAGTGTCTGTACATATATGACTATATTTTTTAATTTTACCTTTTAATTTTAACCTTTTTTATTGTTTATATATTTGATTAAAATGTTGTAATGTTACAGAGCTCTATTACACTTATTCTAGTAGATCTTTACTTATTGTATGTGCATTTGTGTTTTTATTTCACACTTGCTTTGGCAATGTAAATGTTTGTTTCCCATGGCAATAAAGCCCCTTTGAATTGAAATTGAATAGAGTGAGTAAATGATTATAATTTTTCCTTCCGTCACACTCTCTCCTTTTCTAGATGTCAAAGGTCAGCTCTAATTGGCCTAATGGACTGTTCCTACCCAAAACAAGCAGATCTCAGGTCAGCCCAGATCAGAGGCCAAAAGGACCTGAGAGGAGCAACAAACCAGTAAACAGATTGGTGTTAGACACAACACTGCCATCCAGCAGCTGGATAGAGTTACTGAGCAGCTCCTTATGTGGACTCAGTCAGACATCTTTATCATCAAAAGGAGAAGTATTGGGTGGATGGTTCCAGTGTTCTTCAAGAGATTCCAGCACATAACTCCGACAGATGCCACACATCTTTGTTGTTGATATCTTTGTTTGCATTACTGTACATACAAATTTAAAATGTATATTCACGGGTGCCTGGGTAGCTCACCTGGTAGAGCGCTCACCCATACATAGAGGTTTACTCCTCAACACAGCGGTCACAGGTCCGACTCCGAACGGCGGCCCTTTGCCTCATGTCATCCCCCTCTCTCTCCCCTTTCATGACTTCAGCTGTCCTATCAAATAAAGGCCTAAAATGGCCACACAAAAAATATATATATATATATTCACAACTGAGTACAGAACATATTGTTTACTGAACGGGGAGAGGCAAATTATTTTTTGCTCAGTGAACTACATCTCTCGTCTCAGTGAACTACATCTCTCGTCTCAGTGAACTACATCTCTCGTCTCAGTGAACTACATCTCTCGTCTCAGTGAACTACATCTCTCGTCTCACACAATTTACGTCACCTAGCTTGATGCTCAACTTGCTCGCTAGCTAGCTAGCTTAGCTCTGTTCCACAACACATGTAACGTTCTCTTACCTGATGTGTTTTATCCGGTGAAGTGTTACATCCCCGGTACGATACACACAGACATCGTAGCTTCAGCGAGACGTCATCCATGCGACTTTGAAGGGTGTAGTCGTTCTAATTACGTATTTTCACAGTCTTATACTTCAACAGTTGAACAATAAACTGAGACTTTCTTGACTTGCAAAATGATCTATTAAACTGATGAACGTCATATGTGTAATTCATGGCTCAATTCAAACGGGATCAAAAAATAATTTGTCTTTCCCCATTGACTCCCGTTCATATTTTTTCAAAAGATAGGTCCTATGGGCTGGAAGTAGAAGGGCGTGACTTTGGCTCTGTATTGCCTGGAGAGAGCCTATTGTTGGAGGTTTTCCCTGCATAGGTGTTTCAGTCATATCTACTGCCATGCAGAGTTAAACCCTTTAAGTGGGTTGAGGAAGTATGCTGGAAGATAAACATTTATCAATCGTTGGTTAATGTTGAACCACTCCCCAACACCAAGGTGAAAACTGACGTCCCAAACTATGATATAGACAGGATGCTCTGCCTGCTCACAATTCTGCTATGTTTGGTGTTATATGGCCCCAAAGCGGCACATTGGTGGAGAACCCCACGGTTTCTTAGCTGCACACTGGCCAGGGACCACAATAGCACATTTGCCAATTATGCTCCTGCCTCTCCTTCTCCTCTTCCTCAAATTGAACCTTCATCCACAAAAATGTATTCATGAGGCCTTTCCATGGAATCCAATTCAAACACTATCGATACATCGAAGTAGATTGCAGTACAAAAAGTAGTTTTGTAAATGATTGATTTACATACAGTACAACATAGTGCAGTCCAACAGTAAAAGTACTGTAAGCATCAGCGCTAAAAGTGTACACTTACTTGCACATACTGAAGTTGCTGATCTTTGACCCTTTTCTGAGTTGCACTCAAAGGATATGTGTAAACAATTTTCAGTTGAGATGACAGTGGTGTTGTTTTCAGCTTCTGCCGCCCATATTTACCATTTTGCAACACATGAACTTGTGTTGCAAAATGTGTATGTGTTTTTGCCAAAAGATTGATTCGACAAACGTGTTTAGGGCACTGAGCGTTTAGTTGAGAGAATTGGGTTTAGTGTTTTAGCCGTTTTGACTGACTTGATAGGAAGATATGCTGTTTCAGATTGATACCTAAACATGTTGAAAGTGGATTCACTGCATCATTTCAACAATTACAAGACAATATTTTTGTCCTTTGTGTCAGTTGGTCTCAGTCCATGGCCATATATAATAGGCAAGAGTGGAGCCTCCAGGGATGTATAATCACAGTTCCACTGTCTACAGTAGCCTGTTGTAAGGTGCCAAGCAGTAAGGCAAGAGCAGTCACAGGTTAGTTTCCAAAAAGGGGGGTTTTATTTACCCCAAAATAGCAAGATTATTAAACAACAAAAATGAAGATAAGTTCTGTGCCCATGGAAGAGGTCAAGTAAACAGAACTCAACTGAAGGACTTAACGGAACAAACGCAACATACAATTGACCTAACAATGTTTTCCTAAACCCAACTCCGTTCTTCTTTTCCTAAACCCAACTCTGTTCTTCTTTTCCTAAACCCAACCGGTTGTTTTTTTCCTAAACCCAACCTGCGTGTGGCGTTTCCTAACATGTAGCCTCGCGATAACACGTAGCCTCGCGATAACACGTAGCCTCGCGATAACATGTAGCCTCGCGATAACACGTAGCCTCGCGATAACACGTAGCCTCGCGATAACACGTAGCCTCGCGATAACACGCCATGTGTCTTTAGAAAGTGGACGTTGCAGACTGTACAGACAGTACTGTACTGTAGACATACACGTGGCTAGCTCAAAATGTGTACAGATAACACGCCACTTGGCTTTAGGAAAGTGGCGTGTATGTTTACGCAAAGTCATGATGTCATGTTGTGTCTTCTGTGTCATACTTGTGTTCAGCCTGTTGTAGAGCAGCTAGATTCTCCTCAGTCTCTGCTAGTTTCTGTGTCCTGAAGCATTAGTTCCTTTCACCTATTCTCTTCAGTAAAAACTAAAGACTAACATTGAATGACAGGGATCAATAGGGTACATAGAAAATGGGTACTGACACAAACAATACTACCAAACTAGATATATAGTCTATCAGTCGTCTACTGATCACTGGTTTTCATTTTAGCCGTCTCCCATGAACTGCATTAGTCCAGGTGAATGCTGCAGCTTGGGTCCAAAGCAGCAGAGTTAGGGGCCACATTGCATTTTGCCCTATTGTGTATTTATGGACCAGCACCCGTTGAGCTAAAAGAGTGTGTGAACTCTGTGCTTTCCAGCTCATAAATATCTCTGAGTGTGACAGGCCTGAGAGGCATGCAGTCAAGAGCTTCCGACCAGCCCCAGGAAGCGGGAGAAACACAGTCACCCAGAAGTTATGATGGCTTCTAACCCTCGACCCTGATCTGGAAAGTACGCTCCAAAACCATGGCTGCTGTATGCCTTTTTGTCTCTGTGACAGACATTCACATAGTGACGACCAGAAACCGCCAGAGCTCCTTGAGAGGGATTACAGGGGGTTCTCAGGATATAAAGATCAGTTTAAAACCTTTCTTATTTTGGTCATTAGAAAAGTCCAGTGAGAATATGTTATGAGGCATGAGCTTTGTAGACAAATTTGGGAACTTTCTCAAGCTCTTTAGATATGAAAAGCTCATGTGTGATTCTGTTCTCATTCCCACCTTCCACATATGGACACTTGGACAGGACCCATTAGTTTCACTTAGGGATGCACCGAATCCAAATTTTTGGGGTTCGGCTGAATCCCGAATCCACTGGTTAAGATTCTGCCTTCTGAATCTGAAACCGAATACCGAATCCTACTGCCATCCTCAGTCCATTAACACAGTAAACACATTAATGAAGTAAACAACGTCCACAGCCTCTAAAATAGTTACATGTAACAACTTAATGTTGAATTCACACGCTCTTTTCACATCGTAGGAAAGCACATCACTATCGCCAGATGAGTGACAATTTTGTTTGGCAAATTTTTGCTAACCAGTGTATGATGAAGGCATGTTGGGTGGGTGAAATTAGAAAGCTAACGTTAGCTAACGAGCATCAGCCGGCCGTTCGGTTGCTCCACTCCCACTGTAGGGAGAACAGGCTGACAGCCTGACTTTCGGGTGTTTCATACGCAGGTGTTTTGGCAGCTGCGATGTTGTGTGTTGTTTGGGGTCCTAGCCGCCGCGAGACAGGTCGGCATTGCGGGTTGGGCGTGTGGCTTGGCTTGGGTCGCCTTCTTTTGGCTGGGGGTGCTGCCGGGTGGCGCTTTTTCTGCTCACGAGTTCCATTTTCACTTTCTCACAGCCTACTGCATTGAACGGTCCACCTACGTAAACACCTTCCCGTAATCAACGGCACCGTCATTACGTTGACCAGCATAGCGCGCATAGTGCAAGCGCAGGGTTCGGTTTGGTGGAAAAAAATTCTAGGGTTCAGCTGAAACCGAACCCCGTGAAAAAGCCCAATATTCGGCCGAATTCAAACCCGAATCCTGGATTCAGTGCATCCCTAGTTTCACTTTTAATAAGTGTGTTTGTTACCTTATGTAAGCCAGCAGCTAAAAACACAATATCATATTAAAGCTGCAAGCAGCGATGGATGGGCCCTCGCGCCTCTGCGCGCGACAAGGTTACTGGCGGACGCCGCTCCTTGCGACCGTGCATTTGCGCAGCACTCAGACACTGCAAATCGTCACCAATGAAAAGGGAACTCCCCGCTGAGTTCAACGATACCTCACACAAGACTCTATGTCATACAGTTCATTAGCTGTGAAAAGGGGCATGGCTAAGTTATAGGGGAAGGGTCAAACCATCACCAATTAAAAAGGAACTCTCTTCTGAGTTCAATGATACCTTACACAAGACTCTACCTTAAACGGTTCAAATGTTATGAAAGGGGGCGTGGCTTAAGCATAAGGGCTGGGCCAAACCATCACCAATGAAGAAGGAACTCTCTGCTGAGTTCAATGACAACTCACACAAGACTCTACCTTAAACGGTTCAAATGTTATGAAAGGGGGCGTGGCTTAAGCATAAGGGCCGGGCAAAACCATCACCAATGAAGAAGGAACTCTCTGCTGAGTTCAGTGACAACTCACACAAGACTCTACCTTAAACGGTTCACATGTTATGAAAGGGGGCGTGGCCTGAATACGTGGGCGTGGTTAAAGTATAGGGGCTGCTCAATATCACATGTCGACCACACATTATAAGTTTCATGTTATTCAGGTGATGTTTGTCATATAAGGCGCATTTCCTGTTGCCAGCGGGGGGCGCTATTACCAAAAGTAAATATTGGCCTGTAGATGGCCTCAGACCTGGACCCTTGTCAATCGTGAGAAATTTCGGGCAGGTACGACAACGTACACTCAAGTTACAACAATTTTTTTGTTCATCGCTAAACAATCAAAATGGCCGCCACGCGTCTTGGCCGCCATCTTTAAGGTGTTGAGATGGTACAGACCAAATTTGAAGTCCGCCGGATGAAATCTCTAGGAGGAGTTCGTTAAAGTATAGCACCTTGACTTTTAGGCCTACTTCCTGTGTCCACTAGGGGGCGCTATGACTTTAAGTAAATATCAGCCTTTATTTGTCCTCAGGGTTGGACTCTTATGAATCCTGAAAAGTTTCGAGCCAATTGGACAATGTACACTCGAGTTACACCCACTTCCTGTGTTGATGGCGAAATGCACAAAATGGCTGCCCCGCCACGGCCACGCCCTATGACGAAAACTTTTTAACAACTTTTCATCTTTAATGTCTTAAGATGGACAGACCGAATTTGAAATTTATTGGATGAAATCCATTTTTTAACTTTGTAGGGGGCGCTAGCGAGCCATTTTTGTGCGCCTATTCCCGAAACCCTTAAAATACGTAAATTTTCACCAGACTTGATGCAACCGCCAATTTTGGTGAGTTTTTGAATATGGTAAGCCCCTCAAAAAGGCAATTAATTTGCCGGGAAAATAATTCTTTCAGTTTCAATAGGGCCTTTGCTGCTGTCGGCACTCGGGCCCTAAATATAGTTCACATGTCAGTGTCCCCCTTTGGATGTTTTCAGCACCGGGGGCAAAGGGGTTTTTGTAACGTACTCTTCGTTGCTGGGAGGCTTACTTTGTGGGTGGGGCGGAGACGTCTGATGGCCCCTGTATATTTTGCCATCTGGGGTCCTATAAGGTCTGTTCCCAATGGATCATGAAACTTTCTGTTACTGCTGTTAGCTCAGTTAGCACCCAGCACTAGTGGTTTGTGTCGGCTGGGTTCGCTTAGCTGTAGTCGCTTGCTGGGAGCTAGGTGTGGCTGTGTCCCCGGGGCCGTTGTCTGCTCTCATCCAAACTGAAGTCTCTTAGCGGTGGGAAGTGAGGCAGACGGGGTGCGCTAGCTGGCTAACTTAGCAATAGATTAATTGACTACCCATACAGCTAACCTTACATGGTGAACTTAATCATGGGTTGCACTGTTAAACGTGTTCAAAACAATTATACTAAAAATAACTTCATGAGTGTGTTGAATGTTGTTACCTTATAACGTTACCTTACAGTTCAGCCACCAAGCATTAGCATGAGCACTTTGTAGTAACGTACACGTTGTTGTTGGATCAATATTGAAATATCATATTAATAAATTAGGTCTCTGCTGTATTAATGGATGTAAAGTGGCATGTACTCATTGAAAAAATGATGCTGTGTGGCAGAACAAAAATCTGTATTACTATTACTGAGTATACATCTCTGTCATTGTATGATTTACAATTACTCTCGAACATATCATCTGCTGTTTCCTGTGTTTAACAGAAGTTAGAGCAACTAGAGGGGTCAAAGGTTTTCTATGGTCAGAGGTTATATGACACCATTGACAGGCGACCAAATGATAAGTGTCATTGATCAAAATTACATATATCTCTGGGTTTAGATTTCCCCCCAAAAATTGGGATAATGTTAATACACAACTTAAAAATATATAACATAGTTATTATTATTTAATGCAGAAATATTACATATTATACAGGAACGCAAACTGGTGGACTTCGACCCTGTAGGGGGGGGTCTGGTGTTATGCTCCCCAGGAAGAAAATGTTGTACATTTCTAATACATTGCATCAATCTGGTGCACTTTGAGAGCAAAATTAAGAGGCTTGATCTATGAAGAATCTGTGTTATTGTAAGCAATCATAAACACATTGTTTGTATAGATATGAATGGTGGTGACACGGAAAAAAGTCACACCTGCAAAGCATGGACTAGTTCACAAATGGTCAAAACACAAAATCGACTAGAGCATACATTTGAGTCATTAAAAGAAATGAAATACAATCGTGGTTACCTGTGTTGAACTAGTTTATTTTCTCTATTACAGGTAGTGGACAGGGTATTAATCAACTTGACAAATAACAAATAATGACAATAATGATGTATTCTATTTAGGGCTGTCAGCATTAATTATTTTTTTTTTAATCGTATTAATCGCATGCCGCCATTTATTAATTTATTTTCACTTCACTCGGCTTTGCGTCGTGCCTAACAGGATACTATTTCGCCGTACTTCCTCGTAACACATCCTGCTGCTGCAGGAATAGCAACGCCTCATTCCGGTGCCACTGATATGCCTGCACTTCTCTCTGATGCTCTGAAACAGACGTTACAGGAAACAGAAACATCGCTGCACGTGACGCTAGTTAACACTATACTCAACAGCAGCTAACGTTAGCCTACCGCTAGCTAGTTAACACTATACTCAACAGCAGCTAACGTTAGCCTACCGCTAGCTAGTAGCTGATTAAACACGGTTACAATGCTGACAGCTAAACGGTGTAAAGTGTGACTGTATTTCACTGTAGAGGATTCAACACCAGGATGTAACAATCTGCAGCTGCTGTTGTCGGAAAAACACAGACGGTGCGTTCAGTGAAACTGGTAATTGACAGCCTCGTGGTGCATTCAAAGTTGTTGCAACAGCTATTTACTAGTGAAATAAGTTATTGTTATAGTGATTACATTATTATTAAATCATTTAATTTTGATGATATGGCCTTATCAATAAACAAGCCGTTCTTTAATGTTGCCAACTGTTTAGTACCCTTCTTTTTTTTTTTTTTTACTTTCGGTTCAGGCACCGTTAAGGCACCATCAGCTAATCAATAAAGTCATAAAGTCACTTTCTTTGCATTAATTTGATTCCCAATCAAGATACACTGGTAAGAATTGCTTTCCATTGTTAATATGTACTTAAAAACAGTTCTGAAATGCAAAATAATAGAATTTTAATCATGTGATAAAACAGGCTGTCAAACAAATCGTTTGACAGCCCTAATTCTATTTGAACTCTCCCTACATCAATAGGACAAGCATTGCACCCTGAATTTGGACATTTAATTGTATAAATACTTACTACATATAGAGCATCCAATCTGTACATTTAATATTCATTTTGTCAAACAAGGACATTATGCACTAGCCTGGCTCCGCCCTCCTACGTACTTCCGCTCAATTTTCATTTTCCTTCAGTACTCCGTCTGGGTTTGCAGTTTTCTCCAGCCAATCTTTACCAGTCCAATCAGCGAACAGAGGGAGTGGCTGAGAACGATTACGTTAAAGTTGTGCGCTAGTTAGAGTTGTAGTTACGTAATGGCGGCGGAGAAAGATGCGAGCGAAGCCATTCGGTCCGTTGTGGCAACGCTGCCGAATATCCAGAAGTTAAAGCCCGAGCAAGAACAATCTTTGCTGAGTTGTGTTGGGGGCCATGATGTTGTGGCCCTCCTCCCCACAGGGTTCGGGAAAAGTTAGATTTTCCAGCTCGCTCTGTTAGTGGTGAAGGAGTTGGCTAAGGTGAAAGCTAGCGATGCTAAGCCGATGTCACGACCAAACGTTAGCGATTGGTTATGGCAGATCCAGAGTGGCTCTGGGCAGATCCAATAGTTTTAAACTTCAACAGAGTACCCGCCTTCAAGGACGTTAACACTTGTCAATGGAGAGAGGCCAGACTCTCTGTACAAATGAAATGTACAAGAGTCTGGTAGGACCAGGCTAATTACACACTCCTTCTTTGAAAAGTACACAACTGGTGTCAAAGGATGAATATCTCATTCTGAAGGAAAGCATTTCATTCTCACGTTATTAGACCGTTCTGTGAGACAGCAAAGGAAAGGTGATCTGCAACTTAAGTCAAAAGCATCACTCAAACCAAACAAACATCCATTATACATCATTTTTAATCTCAGTCCATTGATCCAGAGTGCCGCAGATCAACAAAATGAACAGTTATTGAAATAAAAGGGTTTTTACTGAATGATACCTGACAGGTAAGATAGAACAGACAACTTGTCCTGGTGGACAATAAGATATATTCTATTCTAACACTCCCTACCTCCCTGTTGACCAACATGAATTTGACAGCCTGAATTTGGACATTTAGTTTATTGGTGGTTAGGGTTAGGTTTAAGGTTAGGGTTAGGTGCCTTGAAGTCAATGGTCGCAGCGCTGCCTTGAAGTCGATTAGGCAACGATTATGGTTAGGGTTAGGGTTAGGTGCCTTGAGGTCAACGGTCACAGCGCTGCCTGGAAGGAGATGCTGGGGGCTTAAAACACCATTGTACGGACATTTACTGTCCCTGGGCTTTGAGAAGAACTGTTCTGATGCCCTCTTGTAGTTAAATTCCTCTGGGCTCGACCCGTTGATGGTGACCCTCTGCCAGCCAGCTGCAAAGGTCTGATTTGACCTAAAAATAAAGGTAAATACAGTTTGCTAAATAAATGAAAATAAAAGGTGTATTTGGAGCACACGTTTTGTACTCTTTTTTTCATTAAGATTTTGTCATGTAAGTTAACGTTACGTGCAACAGAGGGAAGCCAAACACTGTTCATTAACCCACACTGCAATGACACAAACGCCGGTGCTAAATCGGCGTAGCTTCCCTTAAACGTTAAATAATTAGCTAACATCAGCCAGCTATATATTACACTATAGTGCTCATATTATGTTTTTTGGCTTTTTCCCTTTCCTTTATTGTGTTATATATATTTTTTTGTGCACGTTATAGGTTTACAAAGTGAAAAAGCCCAAAGTTCCCCCCCCAAAGGGACTTACCATCTCCAACAGAAAACACTGTTCACAAACTGCTCCAAACAGCTCTGTTGTAGTCCAGCCTTTACTTCAGAGACAAACGTGGTCACTTTGGAACACACGTTATAATGCTCGCCTAGCTGCTAGCATGGCACGCCCTCATACTCTGCTTCTGACTGGCTAGTAGTCCTTACCTAGGTACTGTCAGGGCACGCCCTCATACTCTGCTTCTGACTGGCTAGTAGTCCTTACCTAGGTACTGTCAGGGCACGCCCTCATACTCTGCTTCTGACTGGCTAGTAGTCCTTACCTAGCTACTGAGCATGTGCGACTCCCAACAAAGATGGAACAGAAGTGAGATGTCTCACTCTGTAGCTAAAACAGAGAGCTCAACACACAGGGTGAAAAGAGGAGCTGCAGCAATGTGCAGTACAACAAAAAAGATGGTGTTTTTTGAAAATTAAACCACATTATGAACCTGAAAATGACCATAATATGAGCTCGTTATTTTTTCACGACAAGCAAAGGAATGTGAGTCGACATCAGCCGGGAGAGGAGACTGACAGCTACCGTTGTTAGATAACACGTCCCTTGTCCCTCTAACGATCACTTCTGCCATAAGGTTTGCTTATTGCGAGATAGGATTGCTGTCATACGTTGATAATGTTCAAATAGTGTCTTGACTAGTCAATAACTTCAGTGGATACTGTGGCGTTAGTTAACGTTACTTACCACAAACGATGCTGCCAGGGAGATAAATGGAGCCGTGAACTTTCCAGTGCATTGTTCCATGGCGTGTCTGTGTGTGAGCCTGCGCGCGTACAGCGGGTGGGGGGCTTCTTCTTCGTTGTTGTTCATTCGGGGTGGCGCGACTAACTGAACTTTACTAAAGCATTGGCACAAAACACACACAATGAGAGATCTTTTATAATAATAATAATAATACATTTAATTTATATAGCGCTTTTCACGAACTCAAAGTTGCTTTACAGGGTATAGATAATAGTTTAACCATAACCCTCCCCCTATACTAAAACCTATGCTCTTGTCAGGTAAATACTGAACATAGGAATACTTCCTTCCACTTCTTTGGGCTGCAATTTGTGGGCCCACCACCTCCAAAAGGCAAAAAGGTCAAATGTGTGTTGCCAGTTGAGCAGCAGGTGCTGGTGGGGGTCTTGGTGTGCTCTTAGCCCAGGCTGAAAACTTTAAGAACAGTGCATATGTACTTAACAGTATTAGCATACAAAATAGAACTGGGACACACAGTGGCTAATATACAATTCGATACACACAGAGTATGTGGCATTACTTTATGATTACTGTGTCACATGAGTTGTGGTTCAGAAAGTCAGCTAATGCCCAAATGTAAAGTAATTACACAAGCTACTATGATTAATGCGAGGCACAAACTGTCCTACCTGTTTGTGTATGAGTATGTGATAGAATGATGGTATGTTTTAGTCAGTAATAAGTAGAGGCAGCACGGCAACACTCAACAACATAAACAGTGTCAGAGTTTAAAACATAGCAGACCTTCTTCTGCCTTACTGTCCCATCACTCTCACTCTCCCTCCCTCTCTCTCTCTCTCTCTCTCTCTCTCTCTTTCTCTCTGTCTTTTTCTCTCTTTCACGTGTGTGTGTGTGTGTGTGTGTGTGTGTGTGTGTGTATCCGATGGGTTGTAAATTGAACAACCTTTAATTGACCAAACTTTTGTTCGACATGTGAGGGAAACATGGCCACATCAATCTAGCGCCAATTACAAGTGGCTTCATGCCGACTGGGCCCCCAGTCGCTGTGACAACCTGGATGATTGATCACCAACAGCAACAATTCTCAAACCTGATCAGGCAAATTACCGTGGCGACCGCCGGGGCCATCTGAGTCCCGCATCGTAAAATTAAATCCACTGCGCCCATCACCTCGACTCAGTGACATTCTTACAAAGACACACACACACGCACACGCACACGCACACACACAAACACACACACAAACACACACACACAAACACACACACCGCAGCCACTTCATTCTCATCTCCCCTTTTCATGCACAGAGACAGAGAGAATCTCTACTGGGGCCTCAAGGGGCCCCAAGCACCAGGTGATAGGAACGGTATGGGGACATGAAGACGTATTAATGTACTAAAGACTTAATGAACCTCCATCCTGGGCAGAGGCGGAGGAGGAGGTGGAGAGGGAAGAGGAAGAGGGTAGGAGGTGGAGGGAATGGTGTTTACTTTATTACTTTGCAGCAGATTAATGGAGATAATCATTTAAGAGATGGAGATGGATTACCCTCTCAAAGCTGGCTGCGGCTACGCACAGCCGCCCACCTACAGCCAGCACACACACACACACACACACACACACACACACACACACACACACACACACACACACACACACACACACACACACACACACACACACACACATTTGTGCCACAGGATTGGTGTATTGCTGCCACCAGCTGTTATCAAGCTCCAACCTACCAGCCTAAAAAAGGACACACACACACACCCAAAGCAAACAGGTTCATTAAGAAAAAATGCCATATAGCCAATGGACAAGTCTCTCATTGCCTAGTCATGCTTTGCCAGACTGTGGCGCTGTGGAGGAGGGTCTGGCTAGTCCACACAGCATTCTGGGATGGGAGAAAAACGTGCTCTGGTATATTGGCAATCGTATGGTGACTTCCTGGGCGATTCTGAGCACCATGAAAAGCCGTGGTGCTGCGGCAAAGTAGCCTCAGATAGGAACTGGTTTTGGTGGAACGTGTACGTTCAAAAGTTGTTTTAGTTGTGCAACAGAAAACTCTGATTGGACAGATAGTCTAGCTAGCTGTCTGGATTTACCCTGCAGAGATCTGAGGAGCAGTTAACCATAGTCCTCACAAATCCACCGGATGTTAGAACGCCAACACAAAGGAAGCCCAAGGCAACACAATACAGTAACAGCTATTTAAATTAGCTGAATACATGGTTAAACCTCATTTTTTCTTACCAGTGCGATGCCGTACTTCGTCCACAGCAATCCCCGCCAATTGGTCCCAAAGCCTCCCAGTTAGAGATAAAATTCCGTAAACATATTCCTTGTAAATCTTAACAATCATTCCCCGAAGGAACCAAGTGGGCCTGCCTTGTTGCACAATCCAAATTGTCTCCAAAGCCATTTTTAGCGTGTAACTTGCTAGCTTGAAGATTGTTGCCCTGTGGAAGTTGAGGAACATCTGGCGCTGGATGTCAGGCAGTTATCCTGAAAATGTACTTCCATTGATCGAGACTCCTGATAGATTAATGTACCACAGTTACAGAATAGTTACAGGCTTTTTCAATGATGTAATCTTCTGAAAGCATTTTACCAACATTCACGTAGACGTAGAAGTAGCAAAAAGAACAAACTGAAAAAAACAGCAACAATTTTACCTTTCCAACATACTGCATTACAACGGCAATAGCAGTACTGTCTACAACATGCTCAACCAACAAAGCTCAGTCTAAAAAGTTTGTACACAACAATATAGACGAAAACCTGTTGATTTTAACCTATTCAGGCTAAAATGTATGAACACCGGCAGAACCAGCAGCATTGGCTCTGCACAGCACTGTTATAAAATGAACATTTTATTGCACAAAGTGGCAACTAAACATGAACCCAAACAGCAGAGAAGGAAGTTTACATACTGCATGGCATGCATAGCCTACACCAGACAGAAATCACACATGTATCCCCATTTTGTGCTAGGTCAGAATGACATCCGACATCATGGCAACGACGTGATAGGATGCTGGCGCTGTTTATTCGATGCTTCTCCGTCTGCTATTCTCGTGTTCCTGTTTGTTTGTGTTCGCTGTACCCCTACCTCTAGACAGCCTCTGTACCTCTGGACAGCCTCTCAGCTGGTTCCCGAAGCCGCCTGGGCTCCACGACCGGACTGTTGCCTTGTCGGTTAGCCGCTAGCTGGCTGCCCCCGTTCACCCAACGCGTGGCGGCTAATCCTAGCTGCTACAGCGGCTAACCCGATTGCTGACCTCCTTCTCACGGGAAACCTCCACCAGATGCGAGCCGTGACCAAGACTGGACTTTCATCTCCTCCTGTCATGCCGTGGATCATTTTGGCACTCACATCAGTCATCCACCTCTGTGCCCCTAGTCCACAGCTAACCGCTATCACGGAGCCCTCAGTCCCTCCGCTCGGCATCATGTTCAAATATTCAACTCTACAACTGGTCAAACTCGTCAACTACTCCATTCCATCTCCAGCCTGCCCTCATCCCACCACCCTCTCACCATGCCAACTTCGCCCTCCTCAACACCCGATCGCTCAACAATAAAGCCCCTGCCCTCCATGAACTAATCCTCGACAACACTCTGGACTTCCTCCTGCTCACCGAAACCTGGCAACAACCCAATGACTTCTTCTCCCTCAACCAAGCATCCCCCCCTGGCTACAACTACATCTGCAAACCCCGACCCTCCCGCCGTGGAGGTGGCCTCGCTGTTATCTTCAATCAGAACTTTCGGATCACAGAACTCACCCTCCCCTCAGTATCATCGTTTGAATATCTCGCCTTCAAAGCTCTTTCCTCCATCACAGTCATCCTCATTTACCGGCCAGCTAAACCAAATCCCTCTTTCCTCTCTGATTTTACTGAACTCCTCACACTAGCCTCATCTCTCTCTCCACGTCTGCTGCTACTCGGTGATTTAAACATCCACATGGACTCCCCCACCTGCAAGCTCTCATCAGAATTCACCATTTTACTGGATAACTTCTCTCTCACCCAACATGTCACATTCCCCACCCATGAAAAAGGACACATCCTCGACCTGGTCTGCTCCACAAACCAACCGGTGCTCGACCTCCATCCATGCCTCTTTCCCCTCTCTGATCACAAACTGATACGTTTCACCATCCCTTCTCCAACCCCACGCCCCCGCCTCCTCAGAGAAATCACCTTCCGCAACCTCAAATCTATCGATCCCCACCATCTCTCTGACCTGCTCTCCACCACTCTCCACCTGGACTCAACCCTCACCTCACCGGATGACCTCACAAACCACCTCAACTCCACCCTGTCTACCTCCCTCAACACCCTGGCCCCCATCAAAACAAAAAACGTCACTTTTAACACCTCTTCACCCTAGTACACACCTGCACTCCGGAAAATGAAACAAACTGGCCGCCAACTTGAATGTCTGACAATAAAATCATCTCTCACAGTTCACCATGAAGCCTACAAATTCCACCTCACTGCCTACAAAGATGCCCTCATTGCTGCTAAATCTGCCTACCTCTCCACCATCCTCACCAACCCCTGTCAAAACCCCAGAACCCTCTTCTCCACAATGAACAACCTCATCAAGCCTCGGACCAACACCCTCCCTACCTCTACTCCGGATCTCTGCAACAAAAGACAACAATTTACAAATCTCTATCCCCTGTATCTGACCTCCCAGGATCTACTCCAGCACCTACCACGACCCCTCTTCTCCCCATCCCTCCTGACCTCCCAACCCCTCCTCCACACTGCCTCCTCTCCCAGTTCGACCTGGTCACCCTTCCTGAAATCTCTAAACTCATCAGCTCTTCCAAACCCACTACCTGCTCCATTGACACCCTCCCAACTCCACTCCTGAAGTCCTGCCTCCCCGTCCTATGCCCCTACCTCACTAACCTTTTCAACTCCTCATTGTCCCTTGGTCCCCTCTGCCTTTAAAACTGCCGCTGTCACCCCAATCCTTAAAAAACCTGGTCTGGATCCCTCCTCCCTCAACAACTACCGCCCAATATCCAACCTCCCTTTTCTGTCTAAAACCCTGGAACGCATAGTCGCCTCACAACTACAAACCCATCTTCATGCCAATAACAAATTTGAACCTCTCCAACCTGGTTTTCGCCCCCTCCACAGCACAGAAACCGCTCTCCTCAAAGTCCTCAAAGACCTCCTCACCTCTGCTGACACCGGTTCCCTCAACATCCTTATTCTCCTCGACCTGAGTGCAGCCTTCGATACCGTGAGCCATAACATCCTGCTCACCAGACTAAAAGACCTCGGTATCGAAGGTACTGTATTCAGCTGGCTCCACTCCTACCTTATCAACAGATCCCACTTCATCTCTCTGTATAGGAATTACAGTGTATGGAATAATTATGTGTAGGAATTACAACAGTTTGTATATGTGCCTCCCACTTTTTAAGGGACCAAAAGTAATGGGACAGATTAACAATCATAAATCAAACTTTCACTTTTTAATACTTGGTTGCAAATCCTTTGCATTCAATTACAGCCTGAAGTCTGGAACGCATAGACATCACCAGACGCTGGGTTTCATCCCTGGTGATGCTCTGCCAGGCCTCTACTGCAACTGTCTTCAGTTCCTGCTTGTTCTTGGGGCATTTTCCCTTCAGTTTTGTCTTCAGCAAGTGAAATGCATGCTCAATCGGATTCAGGTCAGGTGATTGACTTGGTCATTGGATAACATTCCACTTCTTTCCCTTAAAAAACTCTTTGGTTGCTTTCGCAGTATGCTTCGGGTCATTGTGCATCTGCACTGTGAAGCGCCGTCCAATGAGTTCTGAAGCATTTGGCTGAATATGAGCAGATAATATTGCCCGAAACACTTCAGAATTCATCCTGCTGCTTTTGTCAGCAGTCACATCATCAATAAATACAAGAAAACCAGTTCCATTGGCAGCCATTCATGCCCACGCCATGACACCACCACCACCATACTTCACTGATGAGGTGGTATGCTTTGGATCATGAGCAGTTCCTTTCCTTCTCCATACTCTTCTCTTCCCATCACTCTGGTACAAGTTGATCTTTGTCTCATCTGTCCATAGGATGTTGTTCCAGAAATGTGAAGGCTTTTTTTAGATGTTGTTTGGCAAACTCTAATCTGGCCTTCCTGTTTTTGAGGCTCAATGGTTTACATCTTGTAGTGAACCCTCTGTATTCACTCTGGTGAAGTCTTCTCTTGATTGTTGACTTTGACACACATACACCTACCTCCTGGAGAGTGTTCTTGATCTGGCCAACTGTTGTGAAGGGTGTTTTCTTCACCAGGGAAAGTATTCTTTGGTCATCCACCACAGTTGTTTTCCGTGGTCTTCCGGGTCTTTTGGTGTTGCTGAGCTCACCGGTGCGTTCTTTCTTTTTAAGAATGTTCCAAACAGTTGATTTGGCCACACCTAATGTTTTTGCTATCTCTCTGATGGGTTTATTTAGATTTTTCAGCCTAATGATGGCTTGCTTCACTGATAGTGACAGCTCTTTGGATCTCATATTGAGAGTTGACAGCAACAGATTCCAAATGCAAATAGCACACTTGAAATGAACTCTGGACCTTTTATCTGCTCCTTGTAAATGGGATAATGAGGGAATAACACACACACCTGGCCATGGAACAGCTGAGCAGCCAATTGTCCCATTACTTTTGGTCCCTTAAAAAGTGGGAGGCACATATACAAACTGTTGTAATTCCTACACCGTTCACCTGATTTGGATATAAATACCCTCAAATTAAAGCTGAAAGTCTGCAGTTAAAGCACATCTTGTTCGTTTCATTTCAACTCCATTGTGGTGGTGTATAGATCCAAAAAGATTAGAATTGTGTCGATGTCCCAATATTTATGGACCTGACTGTAGTTCTGTTACTATTTTACATACATTTGAATATTTTTCATAACAAAACGTATTTTGATCAAACTTGGCTGGACGGGCCAGTGAGTAAAGTGGGCGGGCCAGTGCCGGCCTGGCCCATTACTGACTACGTGCCTGTTTGTTTTCGGTCTGCACTGCAGTCCTGATCCTCCATCTGGAGCCTGAAGCGACTCATCTTAAGCCTTAATGAAACCTAAACACATTCCAACACTCAGCCTCTTGACATGGCTTACAGCAAACACTGCTCCACTCCTCAACTTAACCTAGTCCTGACTTCATTATAGTCATACGGGATGAAATGGGATCAGTGCACAATAACCAAAAGGCTGTTTGGGGTTTGCAGCTGTAAATAAACATTAGTCTAATGGAAATGTGGAGCGTGGCCTGGTCCTGTCGCTCAGTATGCTGGGTGATTGACTTTAGCCCTGATGCGGAGTTGATAGAGAGACTCACAGCTCACTAAAGCAAATTAAGACCCCATTTTGTCACCCATGTCTGGCATTGTAGACGAGATATTGCTTCTTTCCCCTGGCAATAAAAGTGTCAAACACACACACACACACACCTGCACACACGCATGCTGGTACACTTATTTTGATACTTATTTGGCATTTGATACACATACTGATATATACGCTGTGTAGTGTGCGTGCAAGTTGAGACACAAACATGCAAAAATGCATGTATACATAAGAAGCAGGCAAAGCAAGGTTTAATTACTGTCCTCTCGTTCAGTTTTTCTCTCTCCTGCCCACTGCTGCAGGATAGATCTCAGTGTCAGAGTGGCTGACAGATTGAGACAGAGCACAGGTACCATCGCATATGCATGCACACACACACACACACACACACACACACACACACACACACACACACACACACACACACACACACACACACACACACAGAGCAAAAAAACCTTCTCCCTCTTTCTGTTCTTTTGTTTTCAGCATCCCCCCTTCCCCAACACACACACTCCTTGTCCACCCCCTTCCCCTCCCCCTCGCCATACCTCTGCTGTGTCTCCCCTGATTCCATGGTTACGGGGTTCACAATGTGAGTAAATACTCTTTCTGAGTCCGTATGGATGGTTTGAATTAAAGCAGAGTAAACCAGACTGCAGGCTGAGCTTAGTTTACAGCACAGCATCCACACACAAGTGCTCCACACAAACACCACTTAAAGTGTAAGAGGAGTACATACATCTAGCTCGCTGTTGGTGGAGCGAACAGTAACAAACTGAGGCAGGACCTCCCCAGTTCTTAAAAACAAATAGGATTATTTATTATTTAATGTTCATCAAATGTTTAAAGTACATACATAATCCGATACTATGGCTGCTGCTAAGTAGTTAATGTTATGGCATTTTTCTGAGTTGAAATTAGGTTAATGAGCTTCCTAAAGGCAGAGCTGGAAAGTTAAAAAGTCAATTTAGAGTAAAGGTCTTTTCAGACCAAACGCACATCAATTTAATTTTTGGAACTCAACTATCTCTATTATTCATATCTATTATTCATTTGATGATGCAATCAATAGATAGTCTTGGACGTCATAATTCTATTTGTACCAGTACACAACAGTATGGATATTGATCGATTGATCCATTTGGTCTTGCAAAACGATGTCCTCTTTGACAAGCGAAATAAGAGAACAAACATAGAGACGACATAGCAGTTGAACTGGCTTGTGATGGTGAGTAGCCTACAAAAGAGGGGTAGACATACTTTGTTGTCATGATAACGTACAGAGACTAATTAATTTCCAAGTGCATTAGCTGACATTACAGGCTGTCAGAAATTGCATGTAGTGGTTGTAAAAGGTATACTATAAAACCTTACCATAGGGTATAAGTGACAGCGTAACATCAACTAAAATTATTAGCGTCCTAGCACAAAAGTCTCAGGGACTGTTGGTCATGATCATAGCACATCCTATTGGCAACAGGAAGTTACAGTTTTTACACTTTGATGTCCATTTCTTGGCGGGTTGACCAGATCCATCTCAAGTGTTCAGGAAAGCCTCAAGACCTCGATGATGCTTCATTTTGAAGATTGCTGTGGCCGCTCGACAAATCTCAATGTTTTGTCATGGGACAAAAAGTTGTTGTAACTCCAATGTACATTGTCCAGTCTGCACAAAATGTGACATGCTTGATAAGAGTCCTGGCCTGAGGACATCTACATTAGAGGATGGATACCCAACCCGAGCCCAACGGGACCCAACGGTACCCGACGGGCTGGGCCGGGTTCGGACAGATATTTAGAAATGATGTTTGGGTTTGGGTCAAGCTCGGTCACATCAGCGCGATAAGGCATTGAACATTTTAAATTTAAAATTCCCGCGGTATCCTTGCCGTTCCAGCCAGCAGCAGTAGCAGTGAGAGCAACTTCAGCACTGCTGGCAGGATCATCGAGCAGAGGAGGACAGCCATGAAGCCATCCACTGTTGATGCAATCCTTTTTCTGCATAAGAACATGGATTAGCCTAAACTTTGATGGATGGATTATGTAAATAGATTCCATGTTGCAGTTTAGTAGCCTATACAGTTTTCGAGGAAAATGGTAAGAGTGATTTTCATTTCAATAAGCTGCTTTTGTGTTAACGTTAATGTTACTTTGCTGGGGACACTCGTGTTGATTTGAATTTCATTAAGAGACCCAGGTCCACAGAACCTCTTCTGTTAGCTTGGGCCAGTTCATCAGTGGCTATATGATTGGGCCTCTTGTGTGCGCCTGTGTTAACGTGCGCTTGTTGCCCCGTGTGAGCTGATGCGCTCATCGGTTGACATTTCCGAATGCCTTCTTACAGTTGCTTAATAAAAGCGGGCTTTCCACACATACAAACGTACATGTGTCATTAGTATGAGATTGTAACTGTGTCGGGCTCGGGTCGGGCTCGGACATAAATATCTTAATGCCTGTCGGGCTCGGGCCGGGTTCGGTTACTGCTCTGTCGGACTCTAATCTACATGGCTCTGGGGCTTTGATGTGGCAAATTTGCTCGATAGCGCCCCCTAACAGTTTTCAAGATTGAAGCCCCCTCCTTTAACTTTCATGTAGATGTGTGAAACTTGGTATACATATGTATCATATCCACACAGGTTTTTATCCTGTGATGATATATTACATCATCATCAGTAAAAATGAAACTTTATAACTTTAGAGGAAAGGGAATTTAAGGAAGTGGTATTGAATTTGGACATGTTATTACAGCAGGTAAACACTTTCATTTCTTCAATTTCTTTCAATCAATGATGTGTTTGAAAAGAACCATCACATGCCACGTCCCATTACCACATTTCAAATAGAGAGTCTTTGTACTTTTTGGATATGCTATTTCAATGGCATTCAGTGACACGTATCTTTGCAACTTTTCAGATTTCTCACCAGAAAACAAATATTAAATGAATGCAGTAACATGACTTTATTTCACCTTACCACAGTAACTATCACATGTTGTTTGTTGTTCCATGTTATACATTAACATGCATAACGCACCTAGATTACAAATTAAATGGAGCACACGTACATATCAATGGCATCAGCTCTGCGTTTCAATGAGCTATTGTAATACACCACCTATATGTGTATATTTGCATTGGAGGATGAGGCCGTTTTTACTCTAAATGTACTTTAAAGGTGCAGTAAGCGATGCTGGGCAAAGATTGTTGATATTTGAACTCAACTGCCAAGATGGATGTGTCAGATCAGTGTTTTCTTTCATTACGGCGGTTGCCTGTACAGAAGTCAGAGACGAAGTTAGTTAGGACTCATTTAGCTATTGTTGCAGCAGATTAAGCTATTCTTCAGTTGTTTTCAGTTTATAATGATAAATATTGGTGACTCGCGTTCTCTTATAGGAGCCCTGAAGCGGCCAATACACATTCTCCAGCTTACACCGGGTTAAAATCCCAACACTATTTGCCATATATTTATATTTATTTGAACGTTTGGCCTTCAGGTCTTCCATAAATCAACAAAATAATTTTAAATGAGGTCAATTTTTTTTTGCACTTTCCAAATATGGTTTAAATATGGTAAAAAAACTGTGGAGATCTGTTATTATTGTTGAACATACTATGAAAATACTATAAGCTGTACACTGTTAACTGCGCTGCTTCAAAACCCACTGCAGAAACTTCTTTGGGGATCTCATCTTTGGAACCCTGACTGGAGCTATGTTTGGCCTTCAAAAAGAGGTAATCTCAAAGAAGAAGACCATTTTTGGCCTATGACTTCATCTACTGGCTTCAAGTTTAAGCATCTCGCCTTGAGTGAGACCAACTGTGGTCGATTTTCTACTACCACGGAATGTGAAGAAATAGGTTGGGTTTCTCTTCTTCAATATACCGTAAGAACATCCCATTATCTTCGCAGCGGAAAGAGTGAAAATACTTCCAGGAAACATCCCATGATTAATAAAGATGTGTTAGGAAAAAGTACTGATGGGTTTTGTCTGTGAATGCTGCTGTGTCTCTGCGAGCTGTTAACAAACCTGCAGCAGAACAGACAAAAGGAGCTGTTAACTGGAGTAATTGCATACATGTCATAGGTTTCAATGATGATGAAGAAATATTACCCAGGAGTTATTCTTTCAAATAACATACACAGTGAGGACATGCCCCCTTGTGGTTCATAGCAGTACAACGCTTATAATCTAAAGTTCCAGAAGATTGTTGTACAGAGGGTAAACTAAATGAGCAGCATCAGCTTGGGAGAGCACTGGATATCTCCTAAAAAACTTCAACATTCATGTTATTCAACCACTGAATAGACAACATCAAGTGGCAGCTTATCTGGGCTCTGTGAGTGACCAGTAACTGAGAAAGACATTTCATTTCATTTTAATTTTTCATTTCATTTTTATTTATTGATCTCGGGCAATCAACAATGTTGCAAGACAAAAAAATGTAAAACCATAAAATAAAACAATCAGAATTTAAAAAAAATATATATATATATATATATATATATATATATATATATATATATATATATATATATAAAAAGGATTAGTTCGAGAAGGAGCAGGCGGAAGCAAATAGCTTATTTGGTCCTGCCCATTATTTCACAAAATCATATCATTACAAAGTAAATAGATATGCAATTACAGCATACAATCTTTCGGTCTTACAATAACTTACAACAATACAATAATATACAACAATACCTTTAAATTACAAATTCCAATCCTATGTTTTGGTTTATTCTTTTCTGTATTGGTCAAGTAATGATGTCTTTAATCTATTTTTGAACTGAATGATATTATGGCTCTGTTTGATGTCATTGTTCAGTCCATTCCATAAGGTCACCCCACAAACTGAAACGCAACAGTAACAGTAGTTTGCACAAGAGGTTGCTTGAGCATACAATGACCTCTCAGATGATATCCCCCGTCGCTTTCATTAAACATTGCATGTATGTAACAAGGTAACTTATTTTCTTTAACTTTAAACATAAGACATCAGATAAAGACAGAGTGACCACAAGCCGGCCTTTGAGACAGGTGGACACAGACAAACCTGGCAACCCAGAGAACACACACTAATGTGTCAGTTCTGCCAACAACTAAAAGTTAACCCTTGTGTAGTCTTCCCACAGCTTTTTGTTTTTTCTGGGTCAAAATTTTAAATGATATTTTTTTTTTCAACCTTTTGTTTTTTTGACACTTTACCGATGTTTTTGTCGATTTTTTTCAGGTTTTTTGTCACTATTTGACGTTTTTGTCAATTGTTTTCAGTGATTCTTAAAATGTTTTTGTTGATTTTTTCCCCTGATTTTTTGTCACCTTTTCCCGACGTTTTAGTGAATTCTTTTTCAGCGATTTTTTCAAAGTGTTTTTGTCGATTTTTTCCCCCGCGTTTCTGAAGCTTTTTCCAACATTTATGTCACTTTTTTTTCAACGTTCTTTTGTCATTTTGTTTTTTTTCAAATGCTATAAAATTAAATAAAACACCCAAATGCAATGACAGTAGTGAACTGATCATTTATTTTACCTGTGAAGAGTAATGGTTGTATGGAGACAATGCAGCCTGTAGAATGCCACAGAAAGTAATTTCTTAATTAAAATGAAAAACCGACCTTGGCGTTAAGACAGCAAAATATGTCAGAGCATGTCCCAGCCAGAGGGACAACCAGCACAACATATGGAGCTGTGGAGATTTTTATTTAAATTTAGTTTCCCTGACAATGAATAGAATTGTAAAGTGCCGATTAGGCCGGCTTTACACAGTGAAACTTTACACAGTTACAGCAACTAGTTGCAGGTTAACAATTGCATGAAACCTCATTTTCATGCAACTTCACAGTTACGCAAAGCAATTCAAAAATAATCAGTCTATGCAACATTAATTTAATATTCTCATTTCATATTGTTTTCTCGCTGGATAATATCAATTTGTTGTATCGCTTTGTCTTCTGGCACTGGCTGGCTACTTTGTTTCATAAAGGCTGTCCCGAAAGAGCCATCGGTGCATTGATGCTTATTGATGCTGTAGGAGAGAACACAAGCTAAAAAGGCTTACATTTGTAAATAAAGGACTGGCTACTCAAAAGAGATACCAATGGATCACACTTTATTCAGGGAACTTAAAATGCTCATATTATGCTCATTTTCAGGTTCATAACTGTATTTAGAGGTTATATCAGAATAGGTTTACATGGTTTAATTTTCAAAAAACACCATATTTTTGTTGTACTGCACATTGCTGCAGCTCCTCTTTTCACCCTGTGTGTTGAGCTCTCTGTTTTAGCTACAGAGTGAGACATCTCACTTTTGTTCTATCTTTGTTGGGAGTCGCACATGCTCAGTAGCTAGGTAAGGACTACTAGCCAGTCAGAAGCAGAGTATGAGGGCGTGCCCTGACAGTACCTAGGTAAGGACTACTAGCCAGTCAGAAGCAGAGTATGAGGGCGTGCCCTGACAGTACCTAGGTAAGGACTACTAGCCAGTCAGAAGCAGAGTATGAGGGCGTGCCATGCTAGCAGCTAGGCGAGCATTATAACATGTGTTCCAAAGTGACCACGTTTGTCTCTGAAGTAAAGGCTGGACTACAATAGAGCTGTTTGGAGCAGTTTGTGAACAGTGTTTTCTGTTGGAGATGAAACTCAGGTGCTTTTTCACTTTGTAAACCTATAACATGCACACAAAAACAATATATATATAACACAATAGAGGAAAGGGCAAAAGCCAAAAAGCATAATATGAGCACTTTAATCCAATTTTTTCACATATCACATGACCTCTGACCATAGTATAGATGACAACAGATAAGGGTCATGGGTCACTGCTATCAAAGACACCTGAGGAAGGCCAGATTGTGGGCCGAAACGTTGCGTGCCTTATTAAGCATTTTTTTGGAGCCACTGAGCTGCTGACTTTACCTTCTTTCTAGCTTAATCTAATAAGCCTTGAGTGAGTGAATTTTCATTTTGAGTCAAAGAAAATAAATAGCTCTTTGTTGCCACCCTGTGACATCAGTATGAAATTGTAGCTTGATATAGGAATGTATTTTAGATAACAGCTCTGATTCTCATCAGAACCTTATATTAAAGCATTAGTAACCCTTTGTTTCTCAACAGTTGTTGTGACTACTACTTCACAACAGCTTAATATTATAGTTTTAAACCCATGTAGATCCTGGCTAGGACTGCTTCATCCTAACTGGGAATGTAAACATTTACAGCTCAGTTGTAATATGATGAATCCACCACAAGGGGTCAGTAGAGGAATAATAGACAGGTCACCTAAACTGCTTCTCTGAGCATATAACAGTAAAGAGAGGCATACCACCATCCCCGCAGGTCTGAAGTTGTCTGGGAAACATGAGCATCACGGAGGGACTGGATCCTTTTTTATTTCAGTTCAGCCTTTGGTTCAAACCAACAATTTAGAATTTTGTGGTGCACATCAACAATTACTTGTCCTTACATTCTTACCGCTCAGTCTGGACATGACACCTAGAACAGAGGTACATGGGAAGATCAAGCTCTGAAATGATTCCCATGTGGGACTAGAGGCCAACAACCATCAGTCAGTTAGTTGGGTTGGGAACCAGAGGGTTGTTGGTTCAAGTCCCCATACGGACCAGCAAAGCTACCAGTCCACCACCATACTGGTGGACTGGTAGCTGGAGAGGTGCCAGTTCACCTCCTGGGCACTGCCAAGGTGCTCTTGAGCAAGGCACAGAGACCCCAACTGCTCGGGGCACCTTTCCATGGGCAGCCCCCTCACTCTGACATCTCTCCATTAGTACATGTATAGGTACTGAGCATGTGTGTGTAATTCAGGCCTGTGTGTAATGTGTGTAATAACAACAGGGTGAAAACACTGTAATTTCCCCTTGCGGGATTAATAAAGTATACATTATTATTATTCCAAAACATATTTTTAAATCCTTGTGTTGTATTGCCGTCGACCATGCAACCTTTTGTTTTTCTGGGGGGATCAACATTTTTTTTTTTGTCGCTTTTCCCGATGTTTTTTGGATTTTTGCTGCGATTCTTTCAACGTTTTTGTTGTTCTTTTCGACATTCTTTTATAATATTTTTCTCTCCATATGCTATACAATTGAATAAATCCCCCAAATTCAATAAAAGTAGTGAACTGATCATTTATTTTACTTGTGAAGAGCATTTTATGGAACCACCCACGTTATCTATTTTGACAATTTGGTTGAAAGAAACCCAAATTCTGATATAAAAACTTTTTGAAAATGGGTCCCATTTGACCCGAGGACAACAGGAGGGCTAATTACGGACCCATGGGTGCACTACTGCTGTAGTTCTGAATGCAACCAGGTTGCATACTGAACTATAAAGATGGAGTTGTACACTGCCTGAAGTCTGTACTCATGTGGCACTGACCATGTTGTTTAGTTATTTTATATATACAGAATTAAATTGGATATGGAATACTGTTTAATTATAATGTTTAAAGATAAGTCATAAGTTTGTATTGTGTTATCGAAACACAGACTTTTGTACCTCCCTGACGACTCAGCAAACATTCTGCTATTGCCGTTAGCTCCGTTAGCGCCATTAGCAACAGGCGCTAGGGTTTGTGCTGGCTGGGTTTGGGTTGGTCAAGCCAATCATAGGCCGCCATTACAGTGCCTTCCTAAATGTTACAAATGACGAAAAAGTATTACTATGAGCGTCTCAATTTCAATTCAATTTGAAATGTATTTATAGTGTCAAATCGTAACAGAAGTTATCTCAGGGCACTTTACATATAGAGTAGGTCTAGGTCTAGGTCCCCTCTCTTCATCTGTCACCTTTGATCAGGTTTAGCGTGTTAACGTCACACACTCAGTTGACCTTATAATCCACAGCTTCCTCCTTAGTTTACTTGCGTTATAACAACATCCCATTACTTCCACCTTTACTTCTAAAACTGTCATTTAGCTATGGTAGGGTAAAAACGCAAAAGTCTGACAGGCGTCCAGGTAGTCCGTTGTTACGTAGTAGGTTACAGAAATGATCGGCTCCTGTTATCTTAAAGATTTTCAATGTAATGGCTCAATATTTAAATGATTTCGACAATGTGGATAAGGTTGTTATAGTTCGATGACCATATGTAGGCTATTCATTTGAGCCAGACATACAATGTTGCGGATGAAGAGAAGGAGAGAGAGAGAGAGAGTGGCAGCGGCCAGCGGGCAGAGGACGGGTCTGCTTCAGCCTCCTCTGTCCGCTGCCTCTCGCTCTCAAGCAGCGGCTGAAGGGCTGCGAGGCTCAGGATATTGGTAGTGCTCCCGTGGGTGCTGTGCTGTGGCTTATCACGGTCGACTGTGCCGGTCATCATCAGACAAACATGCAACTCCACCTCGTCGTCTTTCCAGACAGAATTGTCAGCTTTTGTTGTTCGCTTCTACATATTTTGGTTTGGCGATACTAAGGAGAGAAGGATAAGGAAGGTTCTACGTAGGCGTGTGGCCTTGGTGGTGTTGTGTGGCAGTGCCACCTAGCCGCCTGGCGTGCCTACTACATCGAATTTCACGCAGATTCCCCCCCCAAAACTCTTGTCTAAACGCGGAATAAAAAGTGAGAACGCAACGTCACTTTTGCGTTTTCTCTTCAGATCGTTTCCGTCTAAACATAGCGTGAGAACGAGTGGATCAGGCGAGCGACGACGGTTCACAGACTGTTTCAGTAGAAATGCTAGCTGAAACTTTGAATTCTGCTGCCCAAAACGACGAAAATCGTCGGCCACATTTGAAAGAGGGCCAATAGTATCATCATGCAATGCCAGATGTGCCTGCCAAAGGTGACTGAACTGGCAGCATTCAATAACTCCACATCTAATCTGCAGAAGCATGTTTTGGTAAGTATTTGTGCATTGGTACTTCAAACAAAATTTTCATGACTAAGCAAATTGGCAATTAGCAAAACAACGTGTTTTCGTGGCATTGCTAATTTTTGTCTAGCACTAGCAACCCGTAGGACAACGTATGTAGGACACTGGCTAAATGAATTCACATACATCTAATGTCATGTGTGACATGTGTTACGTTGTTATTACATGTGTATAGATGTTTATACATTTGTATAGATTTTTCTTTAATTAAAAACAAAATAGTTGTGGCTTTATGACCCCTTGTCCTATTTTCACCACATGGGAAACTAAACACATGGGTACTAAAGTACATTTTAAATGAACTACGTATTACTTTTACTTGAGTAATTTTTCAGATAGGTAATTTCACTTGTACTTGAGTAATATTTCATCAAAGTATTGGTCCTTTTACTTGAGTACAATATTTTAGTACCTCTGGCAGAGATACACAAAAAGTTTTTTTTAGAGAAGGGTGGTATGGGTAACCACAGCTCAGAGAGGAGCATCTGTGTGAAGCAAGCTAATTGGTTTATCCAACATCCTGTTGGGAAGTTTATTTTTTCTTTTCATAGTTTGGGCGATGTTACATTTTAGAATAGTATATCCACATGTGGTCTTCTGGCAAAACAGATGAAAATAAGTTATTCTTCAAGGTCATCAGTTCAATTCCCTTAACTGGCAGGATAAATCTGGGTAGGGAGAGTGCAAAGCAGCTCCTGCCCCACCCTCATTACCACCACTGAGGTGCCCTTGAGCAAGGCCCTTAACCCCAACCGCTCCAGTAGAGCTGCCCAGTGGCCAGCAGATCAGGCTGTGGTTGTACTGGACAGCTTCCAGGTATGAATGTGATCAGGGTGTTCCTGAAAAAGAGAGTATTGCTCTCAGTGATACTCCCCCCCTGAATAAACAAAGGTGAAAAATAACCTTACATAATAGGATTGCCCATTTTGTCTGTGTCCTGTCGTGTGTTGATAAATCCAACTTCTTTCACTTTTGTTTTCTTTACATTGTGGTTTGCTGAAGATGACACTGCTTCTTTGGGATCACATAAGCTATACCTTCAATCCGTACAAGTGGAAAAGAAACACACATGCCAAGGTGTATGCTAAACTCTGTGTAACAGAGGAGCAGGGGATGTATAAAATGTTGCATGATACTACTGAGCTCAGTAGGTTCAAACTCAGTTTCCCTAAGGGCCACATTGGAAAATAAGAATCACATCAAGGGCCAGCAGACATTTAGAGTTTATTTACATGCTTTCATTTTGAAAAAGTAAAATATCTTTGACTGTATTATTGCATGTCTTATAAAGTCTTCTCCCTTACAGTTTGGTCGACATAAAGCCCTAAAAAAGTCAGCAAAAAAGTTCCTTAACCATTATAGAAAAAAGGTCAAAAAAAGCAATGAAAATGACAAAAACTAGGTGGGCTGAAATTGATTGTGAACATAAATTGATATTGCGGGCCTTGAGTGTGACACATGTGACTTAGCTGATACCTGATTACATACTAGTGCTGTCAAAATGAATGCGATAATAACGAGTTGATGCAAATTCCTTTTAACGCCACTTATTTTTTTTGACATGTTATTAACGCTTGCACATTCTGTGATTTGGCCCTCGGCCCGCACCGTAGTTTGGGAAATCAGGAATAGGGATTGGGAATAACCAATTATACAATTATAACCAAATAACCCGTGTCTCACGGTACAATACAGGATGCATGGCTCACGATACCGATGATATCACGATACAGCAATTGCGCGATAATCAATATAATGCTAGACAATCCTATAATGATACATCACAATATCGGTCCAACTATAAATACACAACTTGTTCTCGTTCCCAACTCGTCAAATACTGACGCTGGGTCAGTGGCTGTCAGCGTCAGTAAAGAAATATTAATAAATAATTATCGATTTTCAATCTGTAGCCTATTTTGCCGTCAATACTGCCGTAATGAAATCAGTATATATTTATGTTTAACATGAGGTATACTACTGCTTGAGTGCAGTACATTTCCACAACTCTCTCCCCATATGTTGAACAAGGGTGATCCAAATTCAAAAGTCAAAAGTTGAAGAACACGCTATTATTTCATTTTATCAATAGGAAACATATGTGTGTACAGACACGTTTCTGGTGTGCAAAGACATAGAAAACGCCACGCAGCCGCCACACAGGCAGTGCACAGGAGGTTGGTTGGGGTGGTGGATGGGTCAAACAACAGAGGACATTAACCCAGGAGAGCGGGGTTAATGTCCCATTCTTGTCCCACGTGTCACTGAAACGTACATTTTGTAACCCCACCCACCATCTTATCCTAAACCTAACTGTGCCATTCTTGTGCCACGTGACAGTCAAACGTACATTTTTTGAATGATGCCGAATCAGTCCTGACCCTCCCCCTCCCTTCCGCGCACTAACCCCCCAACACCCACTCCAAAATCCTTCTTGTCGGTTACTGGCTGGAACGCTGTTTGTTATGTTTTGTGGTGCCGTTTGTGGAGCCTGGGCTCCTGGACCGCGTTTCTTTACAGTGTGTTCAGGGGACAGGCAGCTAGCGCATAGTGAGGAGATGTTTGCTGTAGGTGACAAATGTTGTAGCCTAAAAAATGCGTGACATCGCTTAGAGCACCTTTAAGAAGTGATGCTAGGGGCGCCCGGATAGCTCAGTTGGTAGAGCAGGCGCGCATATATAGAGGTTTACTCCTCCATGCAGCAGGCCTGGGTTCGACTAAGACCTGAAGGCCGTTTGCTGCATGTCATTCCCCCCTCTTCCTCCCTGGCGCGTAGTCAGTAATGGGCCAGGGCGGCACTGGCCCGTCCAGCCAAGTTTGATCAAAATACATTTTGTTATGAAAAATATTCAAATATATGTAAAAAAAAAAGAAATAGTAACATAACTAGTTGTGTGTTTATGGTTTAATGTGTCTTCTCTTCTAATTAAAACAAAGCTGTTTAAACCATAGAACAATGGCTCCTCTTTAAAGTGGTATGGACCGTTTTTTTGGATGGAATCCAGTGTAAATAAGGACGAGCTTTTCTGCAGCATGTGCAGACATTTCCCAGGAGCTGACAGCCCGTCAGTTTGTTTGAGTGCTGGCCCTCACAGAGTAAAACGTCTTTCATGCTTCTTGCGTTATTATTTAAGTAACCTAGTAAACTTCCTATTTAGTAAGAAATCCTGAACACTGATGAGGGCTTCTAGCTGAAACGCATTTGTGATTTGCCCACATTAAATAAGAAGATAACTTATCTGTGAGTGTAGTTTTTAGTTTTTTTTCATCCTGTCACTGCCGTGGACTTAATACACTGTCTAAGATTTGGCGCTTTGATAGCCACTTTTCATTATATCTTTCATAATTCAAACAATGCTTGAGTAGAAGTTTCCATTCTTTGTTTTTCTTTTACTGCTGCTGCTCATGATCTGACCATAGTCCTGAAGCAACAACGCTGTTATGAATGCACAAAGGATAAGTTACATGTGTGACTTCTCTCTGATGTAGGCTATTCTATGTCATGCAGTATGTAAACTTCCTTCTCTGCTGTTTGGGTTCATGTTTAGTTGCCACTGCAATAAAATGTTCATTTTATAACAGTGCTGTGCAGAGCCAATGCTGCTGGTTCTGCCGGTGCTAATACATTTGAGCCTGAATAGGTTAAAATCGACAGGTTTTCGTCTATATTGTACTGTTGATGTGAATTGAGTTACCACCAGAGTTATGTTGAGTCTCAAATACCACTTGAGCATTAAAAACATTAAATATATCCCATTTAAAGTAAATTTCAAACAGACAAAAAATGTGCGATACATTTGCGATTAATAGCAGGTAAACTATGGACATTCATGCGATTAAACGCGATTCATAATTTCAATTGATTGACAGCCTTCATATATACAAAAGGTCAAATGGCCCAATATATACCATTTGTATTACAACAACATATACTTTATATTTAATATTGATATTATAAAGACTGGTGGCGCACTCTAAAGACGTGAACACTGGGTTTACCTGCTTTAAAGGTCCCATGGCATGAAAATGTCACTTTATGAGGTATTTTAACATTAATATGAGTTCCCCCAGCCTGCCTATGGCCCCCCAGTGGCTAGAAATGGTGATAGGTGTAGACCACTAAGGTCTATATAAAAGAGACTTCAGATACAGTATTAGGGGACCACTAAGGCCTATATAAAAGAGACTTCAGATACAGTATTAGGGGACCACTAAGGTCTATATAAAAGAGACTTCAGATACAGTATTAGGGGACCACTAAGGCCTATATAAAAGAGACTTCAGATACAGTATTAGGGGGACCACTAAGGCCTATATAAAAGAGACTTCAGATACAGTATTAGGGGACCACTAAGGCCTATATAAAAGAGACTTCAGATACAGTATTAGGGGACCACTAAGGTCTATATAAAAGAGACTTCAGATACAGTATTAGGGGACCACTAAGGTCTCTATAAAAGAGACTTCAGATACAGTATTAGGGGACCACTAAGGCCTATATAAAAGAGACTTCAGATACAGTATTAGGGGACCACTAAGGCCTATATAAAAGAGACTTCAGATACAGTATTAGGGGACCACTAAGGCCTATATAAAAGAGACTTCAGATACAGTATTAGGGGACCACTAAGGCCTATATAAAAGAGACTTCAGATACAGTATTAGGGGACCACTAAGGTCTATATAAAAGAGACTTCAGATACAGTATTAGGGGACCACTAAGGTCTATATAAAAGACACTTCAGATACAGTATTAGGGGACCACTAAGGCCTATATAAAAGAGACTTCAGATACAGTATTAGGGGACCACTAAGGCCTATATAAAAGCATCCAAAAAGCAGCATGTCATAGGACCTTTAAATCTTTGTTTGCATATATGGTTGATTTTAGTACATTCACACATGAGAAGCTTTCAGCTTACATTAACATTCCGCCTTCTTCTAACCATGTTAATCTACACTATGTTTTCCTTCTTCACATCTGCCAAAGTATTTATTTACATCATCAATACAGGTGACCCTCCAAAAGCCCATACCGTACATGCACAGGCCTAATCAACACACACTACAGCTCCCTGACTGCTCTCTGTAAATCCCAGGCGGCTCTGACAGGCCACATTAAGAAGAGCCTGCTCAGCATGAACACATCATAAAAGTGGACATGCAATTTCTGTTTTCACCAAATAGCCAGCCGAGCTCGTTCTGCATCTGTGATTTTAATACACTCGACAAGCAGCTTAGCAGCCAGGGAGAGAGGGAGCTCAGGCCCCAGGGAGGGAGGGCGAGAGACTGAAGTGCATGTGTTGAAACACAGAGAGAGAGAGAGAGAGAGAGAGAGAGAGAGTTATGCCTTCCAGCGCTGCTAAATCCATTTCTTCATCTGAATTATCAACTAGAATTTGATTAATATGCAAATTCAGAGGGGGGAGGGAGACCTTCTGGGATAATTCTCTGTGTGGATAGTAATTAATCACTGGTTAAAGTAAATTAATACATATATCAATTTTGTCAGGGACACGCTTAGTTCAATAGCCCGTAAAATTGAAGTTTGAAGTGTTAAGGGGCTCTACAGGAATGTTATAACTAAAACTTTCAAATCTGCCCTATTTAGTGATCAATCAAGCTGTGCCCTGCGGCAGAGGCAGCTCATTTCTTCAGCTCCGTCCTGACACACAGAAACACAGAGCACACACTGCTCCTCAGTCAGAGCTGCAGCAGACTCCCACGCTCACAGTGCAGCCCATAATGCACAGCACAGCACAGCACAGGACAGCACAGCACAGGACAGGACAGGACAGGACAGGACAAGCACAGGACAACACAGGACAGGACAGGACAGGACAACACAGGACAGGACAGCACAGGACAGGACAACACAGGACAGCACAGCACAGGACAGGACAACACAGGACAGCGCAGGACAGGACAGGACAACACAGGACAGCGCAGGACAGGACAGCAATTGAATGTTTTTAATACTACTGCTACAAATAATATGAAGCTGCTGCTACTATGTTATTGTTGTTGTTATTATTCATCATTTGCTTATATTACAGGCTGCTGCTCTACCAGAAATTAGTCACGAAAACATCCTCAAAAAACACTATTGGTCTCTTTTAAGTGCATAACAGAATTTGAATATGTATTTCGATTTTACAGATATTTTCGTTTGTATGGAAATAACTATATCATTTTTTGGGGGGCTTATTATAATTGAACAGATTTTAGTAATGCCTTAATGCAATAATGTTACATTATACATTATTATTATAATTATAAAACAATGATGACGTTCATAGAAATTTGGATAATAATTACCTTTGTCTTGAGTTATTGTTATGTGAAAAGTTTTTTGTAAAAACAAGATGCTTTTCAAGTTTTAACAATATATTTTCACATCATAACAACGTACAAACTTACCAAGTTATGACAAGAACATTTTCTTGTTATTACAATATACTATTTATTTAGTAACATGTAACGTTCCACGTTGTAATGTGATCATTTGTCTTGTTGGAACATGAAACTCCTGTTGGAATGAAGACACGGCCTGTGGACGGATACATTGTTGAACTTTATGCTTGAGCTGAGACTCATTCTTCCTTCTGTACAGCTCCATCCATTTCAAAATCCTTCTTAGTGTACGCATACTTATCACAATATCATCCACTGCCGTTGACAGCAGCAGAATCTCGCCATGTCTCAACCCAAGCATGTAGTAGAACTTAATCAAATCGTGTATATGACCCATATTTTGCAATTTATCCATCTGTGTCTTCATTCAGTTTGTTTGTAGTTTATTTTGAACATGTTAAAATATATATATATATATATATACACACATATACATACATACATACAGTACATACATACAGTATACATATATATATATATGTTGACATATACATACATACATACATACAGTACATACATACAGTATACATATATATATATTATGTTGACATATACATACATACATACAGTACATACATATAGTATACATATGTATATATATACAGTACATACATACAGTATACATATATATATATATAATAAAATTGAAATAACAGATAAATAAGAACATGTACATCTCAGCACAATCTTCCAAAATTATTGTGATTATTTGACTCACTTGCAATAATTTTGGAAGATTGTGCTGAGATGTACATGTTCTTATTTATCTGTTATTTCAATGTTCACTTACTTTCAATCACTTACAATTCAAACAGGAGTTTCATGTTCTAACAAGACACATTTTCACGTTATAACGAAAGAACATTTTCTTTTTGTATGTAATGATATGCAAATAACTTGTTAAAACGGTATCATGTGAAAAAAAAAAAACATTTCACGTCATAATGTTGATTCTTCCTTTTTTTTTTTAGACGTGGCAGCATTGTGCTTCCGTAGGCTGCATTAACCAGGGCTCGAAGTGACAAACTCTCGTTCTTGGTGAGCTGACTGCCGAATGAGCTACCACAATTCTGAGGATTTGTGTACTTCATCAAAACAACATAGAGATGTCTGTAATTTATATTTACAAAGATGGATTGCTCCATAAGTGACAAAATGGTTGTTTAAAGATACTCTAGTCCCATTGACTGCAGTAGCTTATGAGGATAGAATTCAAAATATCAACCTGGTCTAAACCTGGAGAAACGTACCTCCGGCCACATTTTTGCAGTGCAACAAATACATAGGCTACCATCTAAACACTACTACCATGAGATCAACATGTTGTCATTTATGATTATAAACATTGGAGATTTATGAAGCGAGAATTTTCTGTAGTTGTTTACAGTAAAATAATTTGACAACCCTGCGGGCTTAATCTGTGTCAATTCCAAAAATCGGACTGGATCCTCTGTGGAAGACATTCTGAAGATGCAGTGGAGCAATTGTAGTGTCATTTTAGCAAAAACTGAAGAGTAGGGTTTCATTATTTTTACAGTTTTTGAGAAAAACAGACTTAATAATTCCTCATAGCTTGAAGCATGTGAAAACGTCTGCTCTATCAGGCCTACATTTTGGTTAAAGTTGCTTAGTGCTAGCATGTGTGACTGATTTGTAGTGAATTCTTTAAGAATTAACACCTTAAGACAACATCCGGATCCCACAACATGTCGGTGATTTTTCATGCATGGGAAGGCCGATTTCATGGTAGGAAGAATAAAAGTAATAATAGTCACAAAAACAAAATGTGACAGGCTTAAATTTACAAAAAAAAATTGAAATCTCACCTCATTCAAATGGCGGGCGTTCTCATACTCCTACTGCTGTTAAAGCTGCAAGCTTGTTGTAATAATGACGTCAAATATTTCACTTGTAGATAACTATATCTGTCATTGTGTTGACAGGCCCCAGATGGTAGCAGCCAGTTGTTTAGAGGTCCACCAGGAAGAAGGGGGGTGGGGGCGGTGTGTGTGTGTGTGTGTGTGTGTGTGTGTGTGTAGGTGGGGGGGGGGAGGGGGGGTATTGGGGGGTCAGGTCCTGTTGTTTATACAGGGAGCCATGCATCAAACTTCAATTTTCCGGCTGATTGAATAAATGATTCTACTCTCTCTCTCTCTCTCTCTCTCTCTCTCTCTCTGTCTCTCTCTCTGTCTCTCTCTCTCTCTCTCTCTCTCTCTCTCTCTCTCTCTCTGTCTCTCTCTCTGTCTCTCTCTCTCTCTCTCTCTGTCTCTCTCTCTCTCTCTCTCTCTGTCTCTCTCTCTCTCTCTCTCTCTCTCTGTCTCTCTGTCGCTCTCTCTCTCTCTCTCTCTCTCTCTCTCTCTGTCTCTCTCTCTCTCTCTCTCTCTCTCTCTCTCTCTCTCTCTCTCTCTCTCTCTCTCTCTCTCTCTCTCTCTCTCTCTCTCTCTCTCTCTCTCTCTGTCTGTCTCTCTGTCTCGCTCTCTCTCTCTCTCTCTCTCTCTCTCTCTCTCTGTCTCTCTCTCTCTCTCTCTCTCTCTCTCTCTCTCTCTCTCTGTCTCTCTCTCTCTCTCTCTCTCTCTCTCTCTCTCTCTCTCCCTCTCTCTCTCGCTCTCTCCCTCTCTCTCTCGCTCTCTCCCTCTGTGTGTGTGTGTGTGTTCTGCAGTGTTTCTCCCAAATCTTCCACGTTTGTCCAGCAGTGTGCTCCATGCTTATGGATAAAATAAGCATGGATAATAATAATAAAAAGCTATAACGCCCATAGAATGTGTACAGCCAATACTAATGGAGGAACCATTACTATGGGAAACAGATTTTTTTTTTTGTTTTCTATATTTATAAGCTATGATTTTTTTTTTTTTTTTTTTGGGGGGGGAGGTTAACACATTTATTTCCCTACAGTTCCTCAACCAAGAATGCATTTTGAAATAAAAGCCGACCACTTATAGGCCTGTATGAATGGGCTTGAAGGGTTTTGTAATGGGTTATTATTATTGTTTATATTTTCATGTTTAGATTTCTTTTTTGTTTACAAGGAAAAGAGCAATAATAAATAATAAATATATTTTTTAAGGAAATTCTACGAAAATAAGTTAATTGCATCGCTTCATGTAATCACTGATACATTTTTTTTTCTTCCAAAGTGTATTTGTAGTTTGTGCTATTGTTTTATTTTCCATAAAGGCTATAGCCTGTAGGCTATTTCTTACAAACACGGGTCTAAATTCCAAGCAAAACACGGCAGACAGCTGATGAAGAGCAGATGAAGTGTGTGTGACTGAGAGCTCTGACATCTTCAAGTCAATTATTTCCAAGCCTCCCGCACCTCCAACGCCCCGACCAGGCCCCTGAGCTCCATTCACATTCATAGCCGTGTTTTAACGCAGCGGGCCGGGGGAGAGCGAGCGTGTCTGCTATATGTGCGACAAAAAAAAGGGGGCCACGTTGTTGAATAGACGGGTTAAGTCAATCCATCAAAGTGACTCGTAATTGAGAGGAGAATCTTTAAACCATATGGCCTTTGAAACACGCTCCTCTGGTCGCCTTTGTGCGCTGAGAGCCGCCGGGCGGTGCGGCAGGGAGGAACGCTTGTCTCAATATTGTGCGCTGCCGGAGAGTGGCCCCCTGGGGAACACACACACACACACACACACACACACACACACACACACGCTCGCTCGCTCCAGATTGTGTTTCTCACAGAAAAAAATACACGCAGGAGGTCAGGAGCCAAGTTGCTGTTGTTGTGAATGGATTTGATGAACGACGCTTTTTCTGCGCCACAATCCTGCCCAAAAAACACATTAAATGATGAGACTAAAATGATCCCTTTCTTATATTAATATATCCCATAGAAATAATTTATAGAAATCTGCGACATGCTGGATATTTGAAAATGTGTTGTTTTTTTTTTATTTTACATTGCCAGTATGGTTCCTACAATTTGTACAGCTTCCGATTCTGAAGGCACTTATAGGTTTCACAGAGCATTATAAATATATTAAATCGTGATGTATCACAAGCTATTGGCTGAACATTTGCTGTGTGTGATTATCATTTTCAGAACAATTAATGGGATATCAAAAAGCTGAAAACAGTCCGCCCAGGAGCTTATAAAACATTATTTGTAGAAGACTGTTCAACCATTTCAGAATCAAATCAAATAAAACGTGCGGTGAAATGTTTCTGTGATTGTAACCAGAATACCTGCATGTTGGCTTCCTTGCCTTTTTTTCCTTCTGAATGTCTGAATGTAATGTGCCAGGCGTTTTCCCCAGCGGGCCTACAGGACTTCTCTCACATCAAATCAGTGGTGTAGTCTACGTGATACGCAGAAAGCTCCAGGATTTCCATATACCATCTTAAAAATGCCCAATGTCAAGCAACAACATACTTTCCGCTATATTTTTGATATATTTTGAATTGTCATCTGTCATCTTTTTCTTCATATAGGCTAAATAAAGGGATTTCCACCGTAAATTGGTGCATTAAAGTGTATCAGAATGCAGGAAATGAACTCTGGAGAACACCCAGACCCCATATGTCCATTCTGGTCCATATATTTATATAGTAATATATAAAAAACATTAGACTACACCACTGGATCAAAGCACAGAGATAGTTGTTTCTGGATAGTTTGCTGCATGTCCGTTCGTAAACGGATGAAATCCTCGTAAAGCCAGATGCCTGCAAACATCGCGTTATTTGGCACTTTACACGGTGTGACCCCCCCCCCCCCCCCCCTAGTCATCCACGTCAATCTCCTCATCTTCATCCTCTGAGCAACACTTGCTGCTCAGCCGTTCTGTGTACGACGACGGTGCGGGTGAAGAAGGAGACATGTGCGCTCTGCTGGAGCCGAGGCTCTCGGTGGTGTCTCGGCGGGACCTGGAGGAGACTGGCTCGGGCTCGGAAACAGCCCCCCCGCCAATACCGCTGGCCGCGCACTTCTCCAGCTCGGCCAGTTTGGAGAGCTTCTCGAGGGCCACAGCGCCTGCGACCTGGGCGGACTCCACGTCCGCTTTCATCTCCTCCAGGTCCCTCTTTAGCTTGGCCCGCCGGTTCTGAAACCAGGTGATGACCTGCGCGTTGGTCAGACCGAGATGTTGGGCGATCTGGTCCCGGTCCGCCGGGCTCAGGTATTTCTGGTAGAGGAAGCGCTTCTCCAGCTCGTAGATCTGGTGGTTGGTAAACGCCGTGCGGGACTTCCGCCGCTTCTTAGGGGTGTTCCTCTGGCCGAAGAGCGCCAGGCCGTCTCGGCCTAAGACAAGAGGGGAAAATGAGGTCTAGCCTATTTCGGCCTATGTGAACAAATGCACACAAATATTACCGGTCAACCAAAAACTTTGTCACAACTCAGATTCTGCTAAGGTAGAATGACTGATGATCCATTTCCCTGCATGATTATAAGTAGCCTATTGATTACAACTAATTAAAACGTAATTTTAGATTTTTTATTTATTTATTTAAAAGGGACAACGCACATTAATCAACATGAGTACAAAGTCCAACATGTAAATGTGCCAGATTTAGCCATGCAGGTTAATTTTCATCTGCAGTCCCTATAGCAGGTTAATGGCTTAAAAAAATAGATACACTACAACAATACAACACATACACATAAAAACACGAAAGACATAAAGGCATAGACAAAGTAAAATGACACAACCACTATTCCAGATCAGGACAACTGGCAGGTTGATGGCATGAGAAAAATATAACACAAGTATATCACACACAGTAGACATATAGGTAAAAGTGCATAGACACACATTAGGACGCATCAACAACACATGAGCACACACAGAGACACTACAGACAAACACATTATTCTGGATTATGGCAGCATATTTGATTAGTCGCAGTCCAATATTGATATTAAATACTATTTAAAACGCAATTTGAAATAGTGAATGGTTTAAACTATAGGATGCTGCTCAACCAGATATTATTTTATATGTGTAAAACGAGACTCCCCTTCATTATCTTATCTATTATCTTTTCATTATGAAGTCTGCTCTGTGTTTCTGAATTATCGAGGAGTTTACCTAATAGGCCTACATTCTGAGATACGTGTTCATGAAAATAATCTTCTGCTTTTCTGAATTCATATATCGATTCAACCATGCGTGCAGTAGCCTCAGCAAGGCTTAATACCAACAACACAGGGCTCCTGTTTCAAATCAAAGAACACATACATACATAAGAAGTGGGCACTAGTAGAGTACAAACAGCTGTTATAGGCCTACATATACAGACAGACAGAACACGTCACTTAGTTTCTTGCTGAGGCTTTTATTTATTATTAAAATATTTTATAATTTCATATTTTATTAATTCTATCTATCTATCTATCTATCTATCTATCTATCTATCTATCTATCTATCTATCTATCTATCTATCTGGTACCTCGTTGATGCAGGAAAACAGAACAGTCTTCATGAAAATGTATCTCAGAATTTCTGAGATAATTATCTTATTAATTCGGAAAACAGCAAATATAAAAAATAAAAAAAAAATCTCTCTTAAGGGAATGCATTGCGCTTTAAATATTATTTAAATTGAACACTTTTATTTTAGTAATGCATTGAAGCCATAATGTTACAGGCCTACGTGTCTTTAGTGTTTTACTGTAAATGGCCTTATGTTACTCTATTAGATCAAGTGGTTAGGCTACGGTTACTGTACATTTATTTAACACAAAACAAGCTGCAGAATTATTCTGGAATCACAAATAAAAATTTTTAAATAAATAGGCTACAAAATGTCGCGTCTTTTCGCTCCTTAAAGCACGCGGCCTCCAACTTGAGTTTTTATTTTATTTAATTTTTTATACCAGTTTTCAGAAAAGGAAATACTGCTATATAATACTAGTAAAAATTAGTGGGCGTGCCTATAATTCCCATTAAAAAAAAACAAGTCTCTTACCCTCGGCAGCCTGCAGGACGCTGACCTCCAGGCCCTTGAAGGTTTTGCTGGCCAGCTCCTCCAGCGCGCAGAGCGGGGAGGTTTGACTGAGCAGCGGCCGGCCGGGCAGGCTGTGACCCGCCGGGGGCAGCTTCTCTCCGGGAGAGATGGTTTGCGCCACTACGCTCAGGGAGCAGCACTTTTTCCCAGACGGCTTATTGAGGATGTCCTCGATGCTGAAAGGCGTCAGCGGCTTGTTGGAGTTGGCCGGCGGCGGGAGCTGATCCAACGGACTGCGCCTCCTCTCCTCCAGCACCGCGGGGCATTTGGAGTCGCCCTTAGAGTTCATCGCGGCTCGGCTCGGCTCAGCGGGTCACACCTGACTGTGGTAATTTAGAGACGAGCGATTTAAAGCGGGGGACAAGCAGACAGGCTGTGGTAAAGTGAAACAGAAAGATAGCAGGAGAAGGAAAGGATAATCCGCTCGGGTCACAGGTGTTTCTGCAGCCGCATGTTGGCCGCCGAGCTGCAGGCTGCAGGGACACTTTGGACTTGAAGTCCCTGAACGTTTCCCAGACACTTTTCCAGGGTGACGCACAACGAGGCAGAGGCGAACCCATCCGGTGGATAATGGTGCACCATACACAGCAGCGATTGACCACCACAACTTATAGCTGAATGTAAGGTCTCTCTCTCTCTCTCTCTCTCTCTCTCTCTCTCTCTCTCTCTCTCTCTCTCTCTCTCTGTAATTAGAGGGCACTACGGATGGGGAGGAGTCCAATTAGAAAGTAGAGCAGGCCCACTTAACACGCTCTCTCTCTAAAATTAGTTAATTTGTCACAAAACATGCAAATGTTGTCTCCACGTGATATTGTCCTCATTTGCATACACGGCATAATTGGCACCGCGTGTTTGATCGCCAGGCGAGCTCGTGCCAATTTGGATAAACCCGCTCTGCGTCAATCTTCAGGCCAATTACACCCAGACACGCAAATGATAAACATAAACTCCCATCACGCCGCACATCGAAACATTTTTTTTTTTTTAAATGACTGCAAGTGGGAAATCGGAGAGCGCGCTGTGTTGCATAGAGAGACATCTATCAGCATGGTATCACTTGAGAGAGACAGGCAGAGTGACAGAGGAGGGCATCTGAGCACACCTCCACACCCCCTCCCTCCCTCCCTCCAAAAAACACCGAGCTATAACTCAGGAGCAAAGAGCGCAGCTCCCCCACAGACACAGCACGGAGGGCCGGAGAAAAACTCAGCTGATGATTATATCAGGAAACATATTTAGTTATGCTTTCCTAAAAATATCTGCGACATATTTAACCCTTGTGTTGTCTTCCCGTCGTCACGCAGCTTTTTGTCATTCTGGGCTATTTATTTTATTTTTGGGCTTTTTTGACGTTTTGAAGCTTTTTTATTCACTTTTTCCGATGTCTTTTTTTATTTTTTATTTTTTAACGTTTTTGTTGGGGTTTTTAATCAAGTTTTTGAAGCTTTTTCTGACTTTTTTTGTCGATTTTTCTGATGTCTCTGTCGATTTTTTCTTGTTCCCCCCCCACGTTTTTGAATTATTTTTGTCACTTTTTTCAACTTTCTATCTATATTTTTATCAAATGCTAGAAAATCTAATAAAATACCCAAATTAATAAAAAGTATTGAACTGATCATTTATTTGACACTAAAGAACGCTGTATGGAACCATCCACGTTATTTGTTTTGGACAATTTGGTTGAAAGAAACCCACATTTTTGATATAGAGACTTTTTGAAAATGGGTCAAATCCAAAGAAGGACAACAGGAGGGATAACGGTTTCACATTCTTCATTAATAACTTGAACCCATTAAAACATATAGAGACAGGAAGCAAAAACTACACACAGGAATCTTTTTAGAAATGCCATATCTTCAAAAATCTGTCTCCTTAAAACAGTCCGAAGCAATATAAAACATACCTTTCATACGTTTCTTCATACCTTGTCAGATATTGTCTTTCTCTTACATATCATTTATTACAACGTAAACAATAGTATAACGTTTAAGGATACAAACACAAAACCTCAAGGTTCCAGTACTTTTCCACTCATGGTTTTCTTCAGCAGATGGAGTTTACAGCTTTATTTTTTTGTTTTCAGGGTTGTTTTCAATAATAAACGGTTGCTGCACAAACTAAATTGGGAAATAAATATAAATACAGTCAAATACGATAGGGTTATTCATATCTGATAATCTAAGCCCTTATGGTAGCTTATATTATTATTAATATTATTGCATTTTGGGACATGGAAAAGTGATCATCAGGAAGTTGGGTGAACAATGAAAAGGAAATTATAATAGTAATAACAATCATGGTAACAATTCCCATAGAGGTTCATGCATCTGTAGCAGTAATACAAAAGATAGATAGATAAATATATAGATAGATAGATAGATAGATAGATAGATAGATAGATAGATAGATAGATAGATAGACAGACAGACAGACAGACAGGCAGGCAGGCAGGCAGGCAGGCAGGCAGGCAGATAGATAGATAGATAGATAGATAGATAGATAGATAGATAGATAGATAGATAGATAGATAGATAGATAGATAGATTGATATATAGAGTTTGTCTAATAGTCGCCCCACAGCTAAACATTTAATAGCAGGCCATAAAAAAGATGGATGATTGATCAGAGGAGTTTATGGAGGCCATCTGCAGTCACAGCCTTTTGGAGCTCTGACAAAGTCCTCGGACAGTTTTATTTCCTAATTTACTCATGCTTTGGTCATGCTGTGACATTTGATTATACGCCTCGTCTTGGATCTTTTCAGAGCGGGCCTCCCGCCTGCCCTCAAGCCCGTTTTATTCTTCATCAGTGAACTCAACATCCGTGCTGATGGATGTGATGTCTTCATCTGATACCCGCTCCCAAATGGAGAAACATTCCCTTTTCCACGTAGGTTTTAATTTCATCTTTGGGATGTGTAAAGTGCCGACCCGGGGCTGTGAGCTGCTCTGCTGTAAATGTGAACCCCTGTAGCTACACAGGCCCCCATTGACACTGCTCACATTAAAGAGCTGCTTAATCTATAAAAAAAGAAATGGGCTTAGTTTCCCCATGTTTGTGACTGTAACCGTTAACTACAATAATCACAAGCGCTTAAATGATATTCAAACAGGAAGACATTTAGCTGAAGTTCACACTTCATGCAATTCAAGCATACTGAAAACTCCAAGACCGAAGCAAACAACCAAAATTCAAAATCTTTAACGCATTAACAATACGGTACACAAAAATATGAGTAGTTGCAAGGAACAAGTAAGAATGACTCAGGAATGACCTAATGATGAGTCATTCCTGACAATAGGAGGATAAAGTAGGCTACATAATTATGAGTTCCTAGAAAACCGACCAGGAGATAATATATTAATAAATAATGAGGTAATGATTAGTTCATAAATATCTGGTAATCAGTCATACTGACCACGTTAATCATGAGGCGTTCCTGATTGACTCTGAACTAGCCTGCTCAGGCTTGATTACTCAAACATTACACTGTAAAACTTTTCACCATAAATTTACAGTAATATACTGGCAGCAGCTTCGCCAGTTATCTGCTGTTTATTTACAGTGTGCATACTGTTTTAAAATTTTACGGCATTTTACTGTAAATAGACAGTTTCTTACTGTATTATTTTAATTTACAGTAATATACTGGCTGCAGTGTAATACCCGCCTTTTCCTTTATTTTCCCAAGATGCATTGGTATTAAAGGTGCCGTAGGTAGGATTATGAAGATCCAGGACTTAGCCAAAAAAACTTGTACATCGACAACCTCTCAGTCCCTCCCCCCTTTCTGCTAAAGCCCAAAACGGTCTCCTAAGCCCCTCCCTCCACAAGGGAGAATGAATGTGTGTGCATGAGCAGTGATTGACACGCAGTTAGACACCCCCCCCTGGCCCTGATTGGTGCATCTGAACAGGGAGCGGTGGATTTTTGCAAATCTCACTCCAGGCTGTAGGTGGAGCCAGAGGAGCTGGATTTATTTTTAATGACCTGCTTCATGTAGTTCTACTGGAACATAGGGTCAGTTTCAACAAATATGACAGAAAGTTAGTTTTATAAGGCTTACCTACTGCAGCTTTAACAGTAAATACCTGTAATCTGTAACATTCGCAGATAGTGAAGTAATATTGTTATTTTCTCCCAGAATACATTGCCATTTACAGTATGATCCTGTATAACATTAAAACAGTAAGATACTGTGAGTTTAGCTGTACATTTAGTTAAGTTTACAGTGTAGTTACAGTTTGTATGTACCATATTGTAAAGTGATACATAATACTGAGTATTTACCAAGTAGTCCCTTATTTCTTCATCTTTATCTTATTACTTACCCTTTTTGTGTCCCCTCCAAGTAAAGTGATAGTAAAGTAAGTAAGAAGTAAAGTAGTACTGAATAGTTATTTAAGGCAGGGTTTTTCCAATATACACTTTTTTATATTGTTTGAAATGGTCTTTAGACCCTGACAGGAATAAACAGTGTTGGGCAAGTTACTTCCAAAATGTACTACATTATAGATTACTAGTTACTGTCATTTGAGAGTAATTAGTTATATTACAATATTACTGTCTCTGAATTGTAATGCTTTACACTACTTTTGCATTCCTTTTGAGTTACTTTCAGCAAAATAACAGCGGAAGTTTGACTTGGCAGGTAGCTTGTGAATTTCACCACCGGATCAATAAAGCCTTCTCTTTATTCTTAATACATCATAGATTATTCATAATATTTTGTATAATGAATATGAATATGCAAAGTAACTAAAGCTATAAAAAAATAGAGAAGTAAAACGTACAGTAGGCAAGTAGGAGAAAATTAAAATACTCAATTAAAAGTACCTTACAGTTGTATTAAAGTACGGCATAGTTACTTCCCACCGTTGATAAAATGCAATTATATTTACGTGTAGCAAGCACCAACATTAATTCCCGACATGTTTATATCTGTCAGCAGCTCGGACACACTGCTGTCCCTGCTGACGTACCGTCACATGTTGGGACACAGATGCTGTCCAGGGACGGACTGGGGCTAAAAAACAGCCGTGGACTTTCTTCCAAATAGGCCCATCATCCGGCCATTCGCCCCTAGCCGTGCGCGACAGACACTAGCCAGGATGTCCTGATACTATGCCACAATACTGTAGCCTATCAGACAAGGTATTCACAGCAAGTAACATCTCAAAACCAATGATGATAATTGGGGTTGTGTTTATTAATGAAACCTCAGCCTTCAAATAAAAACAAAAAATGTACAATCCCATTACATCTGCATTGAAAATAAAATACAAATAATTAAATCTCACTGGCTACAGAACAACAAATTACACAAACTTGTAAGTATAAAACATTTAATCTAAAAACTGTTTTTTAGGCTTTTTCTGATGGTGGTAAAAATATTACATCCTGGGACATCCTGGCACTTTCCTACACTCTTCCTGTCATCTTTTGTGCTGCAACTATCTTCAACCTTCAATAAACAAATAATGTTAAAGAGAGGTTATTAGCTATAATTGATGCTATAATAGTATATGTTTTGCTTTGTGTTAAAGAATTAGCATTGAATAACCTATTTAATATTTTGTCAATGTCATATTACACTTTTGATTCTGTGTGAAATGATGAAAATGACAAGGCCCTATCAACAACCACCAGGTCTTTGCCAGTTCCACAATAGTAAACGCAAATATTAAAGACAAGGAAAAACTGCACTCTGATGGAAGACAGACAGAAAGTGCAATCTAGGATTTTTTGGTTAAACTTTTGGTTAAATTTGGTGAATTATTTAGCCCCCTTCCCTGTTTGTTAGCACGTTTAGAGTGGTACCAATGCTTGCCTGATGTTTTCCTATTTAATTCAATACCATATTCTTCATCCTAGCAGAAAAAGTGAGCTCACTACAACCTCTCATATACAACAAAGTGAAATCACGGTCATCCTGCGATTCATTTGTAATGTGTTTAATAACTAAATGGCACGATCATTTTCACAATCATGATACACACCCATGTTGATAGCTGACTATGCAGTTTGCTAAGATAGCGATAAAGGCAGCCTATTATAAAGCCTCTTGCTCTGTGAGCTTTTTGCATTTTGCTGCATCAGTCTCGAGAGACTTGGCCCTCTTTTCTTTGAATTTTTCCCATCCAGCTTTCTCCTTACGTTTTCTACTAGCCATTGTCATTGTCTAATGATGTAGGCCTACTCTTCTTCCTCAGTTTTTACACGTAGCATATAAGTGATCGTATTAGCGCCCCCTGCTGTTGGCTGTTTAATATCACTTTATTAGACTATTTTTGTTCTGACGGCCGCCGGTTGGACAGCCATTCTGGACTTTTCCCGAACACACAGATTGTCAGCCCGTCCCTGGTACCATCTCTGGTTCTGGCTCTGACCACAGGAACAGTGACGGGACAGCTCGCTTCAACGCAGCGTAATAACTCTGTGTGAAAAGGCTGGAGGAGAGCGGAACGAGGAGAGGCGTAAAGCAGACCCTGAGGCCATAGGTGGCAGCATAGGGCCGCAGGAATTGAACCTGGGTCGCTGCGGCAGGGACTGAGCCTTAACACACAGGGTGCATGCGTAACCAGGTGAGCCACCAGGGCATCTTCCTTTACGTTCATGCCAGAGCGTCCCTACCCAGGAGCGTACTGACATTCCTAGGGAGAAGAAGAGTAGACTCCGTCTATCCTCTTGTCCTTCACTGAAGCAACACCTAAAGGTGGAGCCTCCACTCCCATGGGTGCGGTCCCCCTCTCAACACAATGTCTGCTGGTGCTGCTAGTTAGCAGCCCGGCATATGCACCGCTATGAGCGAGCAGAAGAGGGGATGTGCCCACAGCTACAGCCTTGTTGCCAGTTTACACATTGGCTGCCACCACTGTGCTGTCGATCCTGACAAAGACGATGACCTCTCAGTTCAGGGCAAGATCTGGCAGAGTGCTAGGTGAACAGATCTAGCTCCAGGGCAGAGATATGCTGAGTCACCTAGAGGCTGAACCAACGGCCTGCGGCCTTGTGGACAGCACCCCAACCTGCTTGGGGCACATCTGTGGAGACCACCTGGTGGTAAACCACTGGTCGCAGCACACTTCTTTGCTATGCTTCAAAGTCAGCCACCAGCAGAAGGCTCCGTGCCTCTACGAGACCAACCATAGTCACCATAGTGTCATAGGTGCACAGGTCTCAAGTAGAGGAGGGTGAGGGGAACTATCTGTAGGTCCTCAATCCCATGAGGTGAAGGCAGAGCCACCAGTCAACCTGAGAATGTGGTTACTTACTACACGCCTGATGTGTGGGTCACTACGCGGCTTACTGCGCAGCTTACTGCACGGCTTATTGCGCCCTTGCACAGCTTTAAGTCAGGGCCTGAGGCCTCCTGGTCTCATGCCACAACCTTGAGCGTTGGCCGAGGTTCAGAGATCCACACACCTTTACAGCCCCTGGCATGCCTGGAAAGGCCACTGTCCAAAATGTGCTGTGCACATCTGCAGTCCCCTGCGCCCGCCAAAGAGGCAGGTGCGCCATAAGCAGAGGCCGCTGGCATTACAAGGGCTCTGCCGGAGGTCCCTGCTCATCCCCTTTTCACAATAGGTCTCACTGATCTGAGGGAAAAATAGAGGAGGGAGGGCTGTATACATCGGAAGGAGCAGCCCGCAGGCAACCTGCTCCCAAGGATCTAGACCACTTATGAGCGGCTGGCGTTGAGACACACAAGGTTTGTGGAATCAGGTTTCTACCAGTGTTGAGTGCACCTTTGCACCCTTGTACTTCTTTCGTTTTAACTGAGAGAGGAGCGCTGTCAGGTTTACAGGAAGGGCAATGTCCAGAGATACGGCCGCTGTTTAAAATCATTGACAATAGAGTCACCGCCTTTGTCCATGTTCTGTCTGCAGGACACTATACCGCCCTCAGAATAGAGCATGGATGACACCTCTACATCTGAATCCGCCACCTCCTCCATATCAAAGTGGGGAGAGCAGACCTGCCAGAGGTGTCTCTTCTGCCAACATGACGTCTGCGCTCAGCAGGAGCCCCTTTCAAAGAAACAGCAACAGCCCTCTCTAGTACGTGCGTTTTAAAGTAATATTTAAACATACACGTTCAAAGGACTTCCCTGGGCAATATTGAGTGTTGAATATTTTCCCCAAACACAATACATACCCATCTTCAAAAGGCAGAGAAATACCACAGCCACAGTATATGTCCCTGCCGGCTTTCCATATTCCAGCTGTGTGCTAAACCAACTAAGAGCCACGTCTGCCTTTCTGTCAACGTAATTCTCTCCGAAGCTCTTAATGGAAGAGGGAAACACTGTACGCCGCCAACCAACTGACCCAGTGCCAACATGGACTTTGTTGTTGTTGTTGTTGTTGTTGTTGTTGTTGTTGTTGTTGTTACCGGTCACTCACAGCTCGAATGTAAGCAGAGTGACGGATAGTTTCACGCTCACACAACTAGTGGAACCTCATGCTTGTCATCTTGAACAGTGATGGGAACTATTCTGCAACATCTCAACTTCACCTTGTTTCATGTCGGGGAAATGTAACGTATGGTTTTGCCAACGGCCAGCTTCACCAGACTTATTTTTTCCTGGGCGCGCGAACCAACAAGCCAGCCGAAGGACTCCAGCATCCGTCTTTATCCCGAGGCAGAGAGACACCGGCTCAGCAGGAAAGTGTCTTTTTCCATCTGATAGCAGTCTTTACGCCATGTTCTTAGTATGGAGACATGTACTTTCCCATGGCGTGTAAACCAAGCCAGCAATATCCCGAGGGACTTCAGCATCCAACCACCGCTTTACCCCAAGACAGAGAGACGGCGGTTAGGCATCGAACGTGTCTGCTTATTTCCCAGAGCGCCAGCAATACGCTCCAGGAAGGAAAGCAGGAAAGTGTCTGTTTCGTGTCTTAGCCGACTTTACGCCCGCTCAGCACGAGACCCCACACGGCGCGTCAGCTCACAAGGACGCAAGCAATACGCCGGTAAAGGGTGCCCAGAGACAGGCTCCTAACTTAACAGGTAAGCAGATTCACTGTTGCAACCCACACTTTCTGTTTTTCTCCATGAGATTGTCTGCACACACCTAACCATACTCCTCAGGTGGAGATCAAACAATCAGTGATTCCACGCCAGCATTTATAGGAAATAGCACAGGGCGTGGCCAGGCAACCCGGTGTGTCTTAAAGAAATATCCACGTAGCTGACCTCAAGGGGATCATCCCTGTACATATGGAATATGTAACGGTGGTGTGATGGCAAATTTACATTTAAGCATGATTCTCTATATTATTTGTATAATTTATTTTACTGTTTCTCTCACAATGCTGAAAGTGAGTTTTTTTCTTTTCCTCACATGTTGAAAGTAAGTCTGGGAACGTAACGTGTTCGCTGAACAGAGGGGCTACAAGATCACCCTAAACTCTGTTATTTCTCCCTGGATAGTTGAGACTTTTCACATAGTTGAGATAAACGGGATGTCTAAACCTTTTGGTAGAAAGTGGTACAGAGGGGAAGAAGTGAAGTGGCTCCTGAATGTCTGACTATGTTTGATTGTAAGAAATGTTGAGTCATGTTTAGAAAGGAGGGGGCATGTCTTTCTATCTCACTGGAGATGCATATATACTGTGTGTTTTTCTTTATTCATTAAAAGACCTTTCACACCAGCGCTGCGTGCCTTTTGTGAACTGTGTGCTTCCTTGTAAACTTGCAAGTTTATAATAAAATACAAAAACCTAACTTGGTTTAGTCTTCGACTGTCTTTATATTGTTTCACAAAATCTAATTTCTTCCAAAACCTCTAACACCTGCTGCAAAGAAAACTTCCACAACAGTGGATAGATAGTCTTGATACGATAGAGAACACCATATAAAAGCCCAGTATGACGTCATACCAAGCTGAGAGTAGAACAAACTGTTGAAACCAGAACGTTTAGAACAAAATCTGAGGGTGATTTTACAGGGATTTCTTTTACATCGATTTACCTTATTATTTGAAGCTTTGGCCATTTTTAATACGAACATCCGACATTGTAACATAACGGATATGACGAAAATAAGGAAAATAAGGAAAAGCATAATAGATCTCCTTTAAAACAAGTAAGGACATTAGCTTGTTAGTGTTTAGAAAAAAATCACAGTCTTAACTCAAACGTGAAAGTGTAATTCTTCCATTAAAAGTTTACAAATGTCTGCTGTGGTTTCAAGGCTTCATGGTGTGAATAGTTACCTTGTAGTCACATCAGCTATGTTTTGAATATGGATGAAATAAATTGGTTAAGCAAGACAATAACTTCAAATACACATTGTATAAAAGAAATATGATGCAACAGGTACAGTTGGGATTTATTTGGAAAACAGTGGAACAGTTGACTTTTAAGATGCTCTTTCTATAGAATATAGAAGATCTATACCTCATTACTTACTCTATTGTGTTGTATATTATAATTTTTGGGATTTTATTGTTTTTACTGAGCCAACGGGTACACAATGCATTTCACTGTGCATTCAGTATGATTGTGTATGTGACAAATACATTTGAATTCAATAGTCTCCTGTGCGGACGGGTGAGCCACTGACAGGTGTTCAGTTCCTCTGTAGTAGGTAGTGTTGGGACATAACAGGCAAAAATGTGGCCTCCTCTAACAAAGGAAGGCCTGCAGCCAGGCCAAAGCCTTAACAATAGTTGCCTGGATGTAAGGACAAAAGCCTTTACTAAACAAAGAAACAGAAATCAAAACTGTGCAGGTCTCACCTGAGTGTCACTAGGTTTGAGTTCAGATCTAGGCTTCCCATTGGACGAGACTCATGGGACCCAGACAACACCCAGGTAGTCTATATCCTTTGCGTTGCACTTCCGGGATTGCTCCGGTGTTGCAGGAAATTCCGCCGGATGCATGTATTTTCCGTTTCCTTACGCTTTATTTGTGTTGGAATTTTAAATTTGGTGGATTTATGAGGACTATTTTTGACTGTTCCTCAGATCTCTGCAGGGTAAATCCAGACAGCTAGCTAGACTATCTGTCCAATCTGAGTTTTTGCAGCAGCTCTGTGCAGAGTTAAGCACTGCCCGTGATGATTTTGATTGGTTTAAAGAAATGCCATTAAACCAGAGCATGCTTTCTTCCCATCCCCGAATGCTATTTGGAGTAGCCAGACCCTCCTTCAGAGCGCTTTGGAGGAGGGTCTGGCAAAGCGAGATCACCCAGAATAAAAGACTGACATGCTACTCCTGTCAGGGTTTTGGTATTTTGTTGGGCTGGAGACAGGCGACGGGTCAGCTGAGCTGGAGACCGGCGATGGGTCAGCTGGGCCAGTGTCTGCCAACAAGGTAACAGGAACGGGAGTAGGCGAGTCCACCAATAAGGTAACTGGAACAGCCCAGCTGACCCGTCGCCTGTCTCCAGCCCAGCTGACCCGTCGCCTGTCTTCAGCCTAGCTGACCCGTCGCCTGTCTTCAGCCCAGCTGCCCCTTCTCCTGCTCGGTCTGCCTGTCCTCCTGAGGGGTTTCGCCTTTGCCGCAGACCTGCTCGGCCTTCAAAAGGGATTCGCCTTCGCGGATGGCCCCCAGAGGGGTTTTGCCTTCGCGGTCGGCCTCCCGAGGGGATTCGCCTTCGCCGCCGGTCTTCTGATGGGTTTCGCCTTCGCAGCCGGCCTTTAGAAGGGATTTGCCTTCACCTTCGCAGCCGACCTTCAGAGGGGATTCGCCTTCACCTCCGGCCTTCAGAGGGGATTCGCCTTTGCCTCCGGCCTTCAGAAGGGATTTGCCTTCGCCGCCGGTCTTCAGAAGGGATCGCCCTCGCCTCGAGGATTCGCCGCCCTCCAGAGGGGTTTCGCCTTCACGGACAGCCTCCAGAGGGGTTTCACCTTCGCGGACGGCCGCCTCTGAATCTTCGACGTCCTGCTCGGCCGCCTGAGGGGCTCTACCTTCGCCGACCTGTTCGGCCGCTTAAGAGGCTTCGCCTTCGCCGCCAGCCACCTGAAGGATTCTGCCTTCGCCGCCGGCCGCCTGAAGGGTTCTGCCTTCGTCGCCGGCCGCCTGAAGGGTTCTGCCTTCGCTGCTGCCCCAAGTGCCCATGGTTCCCCGTTGCCGAGGCCTCTTTGTTCCTGAAGTCTCTCTGTTCCCTGTTGCTGAGGCCTCTTTGTTCCCTGTTGCCGAAGCCTCTCTGTTTCCTGTGCAGAGGCCTCTCTGTTCCCTGTTGCCGGGGCTTCTCTGTTCCCTGTTGCCGGGGCTTCTCTGTTGTTCTCTGTGACAGGGGGTACTGTCAGGGTTTTGGTATTTTGTTCTGTTTTATTGTGGTAGTCTTGTTTTTTCTGTTTTGCTTGGTTTCCTGTTTTATTTTGTAGTCTGTCTTGTCTCCCTTGTCTTGTCTAGTTTACTTCCTGTCTTTGTTTGTTTCCCGCCTTTTTTGATTGTTCTGCCCCACCCTGATTTATTCCACCTGTTGTATCACCTGTCCCTTGTCAGTGTTCATTACACTGTATTTAGCCTCTCTGTTTTCCCTTGTCTCTTGTCAGATCATTGTATTCTGTTGCTGTGTGTTCGTGTCTGGAGTCAACCTTTTGTCTCTGAGTTCCAGTTTTTGAGGTTCTGTTTGTTTTGGAATTAGTTTTTGCCTGTTGCTTTCTGGACACTTTTGGTATGTACTTCATTTTTGTTTAATAAATCACCTCTAACTGCACTTGGGTCCAAGCCTAGTCTTTCCTGACAAACTGTGACAACTCCACCTTTAGTTGCAGAAGCTGCTCCAGAAGACGCACACCAGTCATACTTTTGTACTTTTAGCCAAGGTTGGACAGTAACAACTCATTTTTTGGATCGTAAGAAATTGCTGTGCAATCAGCCATTTCACTGAACCTGCAGAAGGGAGAGACGGGCCACCACTTTCTTCACGAAAGAAGAGGATAACTTTATGCACTTCTTTCACATCTACTGCAGCCATATTCACTGTGTTCACTCGGAAGGAATCAGTTCACATGGCAAGGCACTTGTAATGACATCTCGAACATGTTAAGAGGCTAAAAGCATGTTTAAAACCTGCCCCGTCTCAGCCACCTGGTTGGGAAAGCTAGCAGTAGAATAACTTGGTGTTGGCAACACCAATTATTTTCTTTTTTTCTCGCTACTGACAGCACTACGTGACAACAAACAACATAGCTACGTGTTGAAATCGACCGGAATTCTCTAAATGCATGGGGTGCCCCGGTAGCTCACCAGGTAGAGCGTGCACCATGCATTAGTCGTGTATTAGTTAGTGCTGTCAAACGATTAAAATATTTAATCGCGATTAATCACAATATTGTCATTAACTCGCAATTAATCGCACATTTTTATCTATTCTAAATGTCTCGATTTCTTTTTCTCATTTTAATGCTCTTTTCAACATGGAAAAGGCCTACATGCAGTAGCCACCCATTTAGCTATGGCTGCAGTAAGTTTGTTCTTAGTTGTGGTATCCATGTGCTTCTGTCTGAAGTCATCCATTGTCGCCTGGCTTTGACGAGGGGGCAGAGAATTGGCATCAGCTGTGTGCTTGGCCATCAGCTGTGTGCTTGGCCATCAGCTGTGTGCTTGGCATCAGCTGTGTGCTTGGCCATCAGCTGTGTGCTTGGCCATCAGCTGTGTGCTTGGCCATCAAGTGGTATTTCAGACCGGACATGCTGCGATGATAGCTCAGTTCACGAAGACAAAACGCACAGATCACTTTGGTCTTGTCAATGGAACCATTTGGCAACTTTTTAAAAGTAAATTTTCCATTCAGAATCTTATTGGCATCCATTTAGGCATCTCGCTCTCGCCATCCACTCAAAACCTAACGTTAGCCTACTACTCTTTGGCCAGCTCGCAAGCCCAAACAAGTGTGCGGCGTGCCTGTTTTGTTTCCGGTCTAGCTAGATCCGGTGTGGTGTTGTAGTTTTCTAACGTTACTAGTTGTTGCAACAGCATGTAAAAAAATGTTTACCCGTTAAATGGGTTTACGTTAACGCCGTTAATAACGTGTTTAACTGACAGCACTAGTATTAGTCAAAATGTATGGTCTCATTAACACAATAACCATTTTATAAGGAATTAAAAGGCCCATATTACTTATTAACTAATGCTTATTGCACAGACTTTAATATAAAGCATAATATTTTATATTAGGTCCTTGTAATAAGCATTTCTGCCAAATGTTTTATAGAGTTTGTCATTCAGGATGAAGACAATTGGGATACAATGGTAAATGGCTTTGACTGCGGACTCAGATGTATGACTTGGAGATGGGGAGGTATGACTTGAAGTTGTGGAACTAAGCTGAAAGTAGCCCTCTAACACGCTACTGTCTCGGACCTAAAGCAAGGCTACTTAGATGTAGAATACTGATCGCACTGCAGGGCCGGAGTGGGACTCATTTTCAATCACTTTACTTGACGACTGACTATATTAAAATAATGGGTAACACTTTACTTGAAGGTATCTACATAAGCGTGACATGACACTGTCATGAACACATGACACTGTCATGAACACATGATCCCAAACACATGATCCCTAACGTTAGGGTTAGAGTTACTTTTATTTTTGAAAGTCCATTTTCTATTTTCATTATTGTTATTTAGTAGATTAGTCTGTCCCTTAGCTCCTTACCAACCTAGAGTAAAGGTGAATTTACCCAAATAGGGGTTACATTAGTGTTTAGGGTGGGTATGGTTTGGCGGACACATCACATTAGTGAAATGCAAATGTCCATTGTTCAGTTGTGTTCAATTGTAGTACCTTACCTGTACTACCAGTGGAGTACTAATTGTCTTTTGTGAGGTTATTTACAGCTACAGGTGAAGTAGAAATGGTTTCAGGTATTATTGAGTCTTTACATTAGTGAAATGTCCATCATTCAGTTTGTCTTTACCAAAAAATTTCAGTTTCACATTACAGTACTCAATTTCTGTTATGACCTGTTAAATACATTCATTTTACAAAGTTTTGTGTTCTTCTTGCTTAGATTTAAATGTTTTTCACTTTACTTAAAGCAAACAATGACCACTTATAGTGAATTATAACCTGCTTGTAAGGTATTATCTACTTGAAGTCAGAAAATGAAACAGTATAGATGATTTCCAACTTCTGGTGCAGAACTGTCCACTTCTGGTATAAGTTTGAATACGTATATTTTATGAGATACAGATTTTAGCTTTGCGCTATACTCCCAAGTGTAGAGTTGGCTTAATGAGTTGGTCAGAAACAACGGACAGATGGAGCAAATTTTTTATCATGATTCTGTATGTTTTTAACAAACGAACATAATTTCAATACTGCTATAATCACAGGTTGATTCAAAGTCAAGCTGTTAGAAAGTCTTGCTCCAGACTGCATCTCGTTGTACCAGACTGCTGTCTTCACTGACTGTTGGCCGTGACTAAAGTGATTTATTCATCACTGATGACTGATGTGTTCATTACTAGTGAGCAGTGCCACCCAACCTTCCCTTTCCTCCCCCCATGTCCAGCTGCAGACTGGAACAAATCGCTACTTTGAGGAAAAAAAAACTTCTTTCTCCAATTTCAATGTTCAGTTTTTTCACTTCTTGACTTGTATGGCTGGATCTGAAAGGCGAGGAGATGTATTTTTATGTCCTGTATAAGAACCTAGGCTGGGCCCCATAAAACTCATAAAACAACCAGTGGAGGACTTCAAAATGTCCTGTTTTCATTTCATTTAAAGAAAGAACTCACTTATTGAATGTCAAATCCCGAAAATCTGTTATTTCTCTACTTATAATTGTAAACGGTGACATATTATTTTATCAGTTGGTGTGCAACACTGAACAGAAGGTTTTTGCCTCTGTGCATTTATGACAAATCGTTTTTATAGTGGAACGCATATCATGACTGTTTCAAGATGGAGTACGAGAAAACACTACATTTGGGGTGCAATTGTTTTATTTTATCTTATTGTTTATGTCTGACCAAAGGTGATATATACAGTCACCACAACTAAAGCCGTGAATAATGAATAACTGCCATTTATTAGTTTATTTAAAGGTGCCCTGCCACACAAACCCGTTTTTACTTGTATTTGTTGAAATATGTTCGGTCCATATGTGTTTGTTATGTCGTGAATGTGAATATGAACTGCTACCTCCTCTGTCAGCTCTAGCTGCGGAGAAATCAGGCCAGTTACAAAAGCTGGTCAGTCTGACGTGCTGTTGCCTGAGCTCATTACTATTCATGAGCTCGCCCAGTTGCGCTGGGTATGCTGATAGCCAGGCTCTCATTGGCTAGCTGTTAGCCAATCAGAGTCAAGCAGCTTAGCTCGTTGAATATTAATGAGAACTGGCACAAGTCGAGCTGAGTCTTCCTGCAGGTTTTCTATACCACGCTAGAATGGCTTGAAACAAGGTAACCGAGACATTTTTTCCATTAAAAAAATGTTAGAGTCCATGGTAGAACTTCAGACATTACCACAAAGTAATGAAATACGTGTGGCAGGGACCGTGCTGCTAAACATAGTTACATAAAGAGAAGCAGTGCAACAGATGCCGTGTATACAGAGCAGCTAACTAAAGCTCATTTCCTGGTAAGGCAATTCAGGTGAAATTTGAAAGTTTTTTTCCAAAATTAACTTAACATGAATCCAACATATTAGCAAATATAAATTCCCACTGTGGACAGGCTTACTGTCATATAGGAAAGGTAGTCACTAAAGTAGCCATCCACAGATACAGTTCATCCTCCATGTATGTTTTAAAATGAAAACGTGGTTTATAAAAGCATGTCAACAATTATAAGGCTATTTCAATAGCTAAGTATTCCATGCAAAAAAGGTATGTAAAAAGGCTTTAGGCCCCCCTACACATAATTGTAGGCCCAGTTTAATATGCATCTTTATTTTCTACAATATATGTAGTAGGGGGTACCTGCTCCATCTCTCTTCAGTTAAGAGGTCCTTGGCTTAAAAACCGTTGAAGACCCCTGGTGTAGATAAAACAGACTGTGTGTACCCAGAGCATCAAATATCGCCACAGATGCAATTACATTGGAATTAGTTGAAAGCACCCTGCGTCTGACTGAGATGTTAAAGAACACTTTTTGCATCAGGAACTAATGGCAAAGGCACCTGACCAAGCATCAGTTTTTGACCCGCTGGGGGTGAGACTGTGTTGCAGAAACTCTAAAAAGCAGGTGAAGAGTGCAAACACACACCAGGTTGAAATAAACTGGAATCATCATTTAATGACAAAAGAGATCTCAAAAGGATGCTTTATTTTCTCTGAAAAGTAGTTGGCGGTCATCAATAGCAACAAATATTGTTACTGCTTGAGCAGCATGCCATTTGTCAACGAGAACTGTGCAGGAAAATCAATATTTAATTAAAGGCATGGTGTTTAGCAGCATCAGACAAAAACAGAGCCTCTTTAATGGTGACAGTCTCAGCTAATCGCAGTGCTTTGACAGGAAACTCAGATCACCAATTAGCTGCTCACCTCTGGACTAATGGGAAATAAAATACTACAATAGGGAAAATAAATACAGATTACAGTGAAGCTGGACTGTATTGACAGCATTCCTCCGTAATCGGTGTGTGTAACTACAATTATCCAATGAAATAATGGCCATGCATCATACAGATTATCTTTCAAAGATTTATTCTCTCTCTCTCTCTCTCTCTCTCTCTTCTCCTTGTTGTCTCTCTCGCACATATCATATAAACAAATGACAAAGAAACACATTCACTAGCTGTAAGGCATTATCAGCGTGCTGGATAGTTGTAAGTAAAGACTGCAGTCAGCTCAGTTCTGGAGGGTCTCACTTAACTAAATGATATGCGTTAGTGGGCGTTGTATTGCTTAAGTTCTCTTGGAGTGCATTAGTGCAGGTTGACTGACTGTCAATGAGCGGTTACAGCTGGGAAAAGACACAGTCTGTCACTCAATTATGATATCATTAAAATGCCCCAATGAATAAAAGAGTGTACAAAAATAATGCCATAAGATAATGACAGAGAGAGAGGGAGGGCGGGGTATAACATTCAGCTCACTCAATTGTTTCCTAAAAATAAATATTGTTCACGAGTCCCACATCTCGAGTCCGAGTTGAGTCTGAATTCTTTTGAGGATGAGTCTCAAGTCAAGTCTGAAGTCTCTGTGTGCGAGTTAAGTGTGACTCGTGTCCGAGTCTCAAACTCGAGTCCACATCTCTGGCGGGAACGCACATTGGAGTTCAGTAAGCCAATACTGCTAGCCACCTCAGAAACAGTGCTGTCCGCAGCAACAATCACAAGTTTTGTAAGGATTTAATTGAAGAAAGATACTGGCCATCCAGTCCTTAATGGCAGACAGAAACCCCTGTAAAGGTTTAAAAGATAAATACAATTGAATATCATCCACGTAGCAGTGATACGAAATACCTTTAAATGTACTGATAATGTTTCCAAGAGGATAAAATTGGTCCCAGAACCGAGCCCCGGGACACCCAATATGATGAGGCAGAAAACTCAGACATACAGGGCCCACAGCCATTAACACAACAAGGTCACAACTGCTTTGTGAAAGGCAAATTGACTGACACACTGGTGTCTGGGCAGGCAGGTTTGAATCACTCAGGAACACTGGCCATGTGTTCCCAGTGAGGGCAATCAGAGCAATCACACCTCAGCTCAATTAGACCTCAGCTCCACCCAGCACTAGCCTGGCTCCGCCCTCCTACGTACTTCCGCTCAATTTTCATTTTCCTTCAGTACATCGTCTGGGTTTGCGGTATATTCTGGGGTTTTCTCCAGCCAAATCTTAACCAGTCCAATCAGTGAACAGATGGAGTGGCTGAGAACAATGACGTTGATGTCGTGCACTAGTTAGAGTTGTAGTTACGTAATGGCGGTGGAGAAAGATGCGAGCGAAGCCATTCGGTCCGTTGTGGCAACGCTGCCGAATATCCAGAAGTTAAAGCCCGAGCAAGAACAATCTTTGCTGAGTTTTGTTGGTGGCCATGATGTTGTGGCCCTCCTCCCCACGGGGTTCGGGAAAAGTTAGATTTTCCAGCTCGCTCCGTTAGTGGTGAAGGAGTTGGCTAAGGCGAACGCTAGCGATGCTAAGCCGACGTCGCGACCAAACGTTAGCGATTGGTTATGGCAGATCCAGAGTGGCTCTGGGCAGATCCAATAGTTTTAAACTTCAACAGAGTACCCGCCTTCAAGGACGTTAACACTTGTCAATGGAGAGAGGCCAGACTCTCTGTACAAATGAAATGTACAAGAGTCTGGTAGGACCAGGCTAACCCAGCAAAGGACCTGCAAGAAAAACAAGCAAATGCAGTACTAAGGCAATATATATCAAGTGATTAATTAAACAAAAAATACCAAAAAGTCAGCTAACATGATAATTGTGAATAGAATAGAGGTAGTTTGTAGTGATGACAGATTTTCTGACTGTGAAATATAGTAGTACTTCCTGAAGGTCAATAATTCCAATAAGGCACTTTATTGTTTGTGTTCACAGAGAGATACACTGCAGGTTTACACACACACACACACACACACACACACACACACACACACACACACACCTTGTGTATATGTGCATGCAACCTGCCAGGTCTCAGCAATGGGAGCTTGCTGCAGCTGTAATCCAATTACAAGAGCATAAGCGATTTGTTAGACACGTCCCATAATGTAGCAGTTTCCCAATAAGCTGAGCCTGTAATAACTGCAGTGAGCCAGGGCATATATGTGACAGGTTTGGGGAATACATGTATGTGTGTAATTTACAATCTGCTGCTTCTGAGGCATATTCTCAGTCAGAGACAGTGGTCTGGTAACATCCCCGCTACTTTGACAGTTTATCAGTGTTTTATTTTTATACAGTTTAGTGTAAATTCCATTAAATTAACAAGGAATACTTTGCTGATATAGGAAAGTCAGACATTTAGGTTGTACAAGGAATAGGCAACCCAGATGATTTTAATTGTGTATATTGTCTTCACCAGGTGTGTTATGCAGTTATCTTTCGGAATCACTTAGGGTTTTCTGAAATCACAAAGCTGGTGTATTGTACAATGATAACAGATGCTACACAGCAAACCTGCTCTGGAGGAGAGGATCCCATTAAAAATGGTGGTATGGTATTTTTTTAATATAATTCTGTGGTTTCCCAGTAGTGTTCCTTATGAATTCAAATCCAAACATTAACATTTTGGTCGAAGTAAGTATGTTTTGTGTGACTTCTTTGCCGGCTGGTAAAGAAGTCTGCCACCTGAGGCATCCAGAGCACGCCATCTGTATTTAAGCAGGCTGATGGCACGCTCCACGACCGAGCGCGCACGAGAATGGACCTCGTTGTAGTGCATTTCCTCTGTGGGTTAAAAAATGGGGTAGGGAGCAAGTGTCTGAGGGGGTAACCACTGTCACCTACAGGTTATAATTAATACATAATTATAGTCAACATCAGGACAAATTGTTACAATTTCTACATGTTAACTCACCAAGAAGCCAGCCATCAGGTCGTGCACCTGCCTGTAGTCTGTTCCCTACACTGCTATTTGTCAGGATAAAGGAATGTGTTGAGCCAGGCCAGCGTGCCACAATGTTTGTGAGTGTTAGAGTCATATATGACTTGCACATTAATAGAATGCACATGCTTTCAATTAACATAAACAAATTTGTTTTCATATGGAGCCCTTATAGCAATATGAGTGCAGTCACTTGCACCGATTACATTCGGGAAACCGGACATTGCTGCAAATTGCATTTTAATTTTGGCCTGTTCTCGCACAGTGTAAGGAAACCTGATGTATCTTCTACCTATATAAAATATACCTTCCAAAATGGCAGGCATTATAGCAGTCAGGGACGGCTGCTATATACCAGACCTATAGGATGAGATTTAACAGAATTAGATTATATCGAGACAAGGCTTTGTGATTAAGTTGAAGATTATATATAAGTATATAAAACACTTACCTGTCTGTCAATTCCCGCTGGAAACAGCCAGGAACGCCAGGAACGCCAGAGTGGTGAGGACCTGGATTTGGACCGGGATGGCATGTAACGGCGTGTTGCCTTTAGTACTGAACCCAATTCAGTACATGGATCCAAGAGCACAGCTGTAGGGAATCTAAATTGGCATATTAGCCAGTCATCAATATGGACCAGTAAATCGTTGTGGTCCCTGAAGTCTCTTTCTCTCCTGAGTCTGCCATTGGCGTAGTCCTCCTGCAGTTCTAGCAGTGCCATCATGCAGCATTACGCACGGGGGTCACGGAAGTATTTATATGTTTACAACAATTGGAGTGATTGTTAACACCTTGCCAAAATCACAGCATCAATTAGTGGTATCCCCCACCCAGAGATACAATTTGAAAACGAAAGTGTAATAGGCAAAAACACGTTTCTTTATACAGGTTTTGTTATGAACATGAAAAGATTTAGAACGAATTTTGATTTTAGATTTGAGTTGGATTTTTCAAGCGGTTTATGGAACAATTATTATTATTATTATTATTATTATTATTATTATTATCAGTACAAGCCCAAATAGCAATGCTGGATGTAATCTTCATGATAACGTAGAAGATATAGATTGAAAAAAATGTGTGTGAGGCATTAATACTTACTAAATATTACAAGTAATCATTCTTTCCACATTTACTTTGTGCAATCTGACTTCAGTTCACCACCTCACCATCTTTTTTTTTTAAACCATTATTTATCCAGGTAAGTCGATTGAGAACAACTTCTCATTTGCAATGATGACCTGTCACAGTCACACAGTTCCCCATTCATACCTGGAAGCTGCCCAGTACAACCACAGTCCGACCTGCTGGCCACTGAGCAGCTCCACTGGAACTGGTTGGGGTTAAGGGCCTTGCTCAAGGGCTCTTTCACTTTCCCCACCCAGGTTTTTTTTTATCTTGTCTTGTCTGGGGATTGAACCAACGACCTCCCGGTCACAAGCTCGCTTCTTTAACCTTCAGGCCACCACTGTCCATTGCGTCGCCAATTCCCATTGTCTCCAAAATGTGCTTACGCCTGGGTCAGAGTTTGCGTGGAGGGCATTCTCCCTTCAAGTTTGTTTTCTATAAATCTCAAACTTTGGGTGGGAAGTGGCGTACGCACATTTTCAGCCCCGTTTTGTGCGTACGTCATGTTTATAAATGAGACTCCTGGTGTTTTTCAGTTGATTGATGGCCAGGTCTACTGTCTGCATTGCACTCCACTTGTGTCCTGTGTGAACTTGGGGCTTGGTGTTTTGGACTGATAGGTCAGGTGATTCTCTCAGCTCGAATACAAGCCTCACCTTCTGTTTATAGCCCAAGCTGATGGATTTCAGTGGAAGCTTTAGGGAGGTTCTCCCAAACAGCGCTGTATTGGAAAGACATCGGAGAAGGCCCAGCCATTTGCGGATGTAATTGTTGGCTTTTGTGTATATCCTCAGACCTGTTGTTGTGGTGATGTCACACAACTTTAGGGGCCACATCAGCTGTTGGTATAAGGTAAACTAGTAACACCAGACCTTGAATTTCCCAGGTAGAAAGCTTTGGTCAATTTTGCTCATACCCTCCAAAAGCTGGGATATGACAAAGGCAGCAATGTACTTGTCTGACAAGTTGGCCATATAAAACCTTTTCAAGGCTTCACACAGGTTGGTTCATTAATAGACTCCTTTCTTGATCGAGAGGCTGCAGGACTTGGTTGGTTTTATTTTCAGCCAGGCCCATGTTAGCAGCTCCCCAAACCTTTTCAGGACTCTGGTGGTGCATGCTGCAGTCTGGAGGAGGGTGGTGACGTCGTCCATGTAGCTCCATAGGGCCAGGAGTTGCTGACCTGACTGGGATCTGACTCCACGGACCATCTGTCTTCCACCAATTAGGATGATCTCAAACACGTATGAAAAGGATGGGAGAGATAGAGCAACCCATTGCTTTCCCTTTCTCCAGCCGGTGCCAACCAGTTGAGATCTCCTGGGTTATAGAGCAAAGGTGGAAGTTGTTGAAGTAGTTTGCTGTAAGGCTCTGTTTGCACGATGGTATGTGGAAGAACTCAAGCGAAAGTGATAAGTTGGTGGGGAACAGACCCAAACTATGTGGAGATCTGATTTGCTGCGCTTAGCTGTCTGGATTTACTCCCAGATCGTGACCAAGTACTCGAAGCAGCCTGGAAACTGGGACTCCTGCCTTCTGACAGCTGGTGTCGATGTAGTTATTTGCCAGAAGATAGTTGGTCATGCGCTTTGCCACCCCCGAGAAGAATCTTCCCTTCCACATTTAGCAGGAAGGGATGCCTCAAAACAAGCACAAATGGAGAGATGTCAGAGTGAGTGGGCTGCGACTGCTGGACAGGCGCCCTAAGTGGTTGGGGGGGGGGGGTTCGATGCCTTGCTCAAGAGCACCTTGGCAGTACCCTGGAGGTGAACTGGCATCTCTCCAGCTACCAGTCCACAGTCCATACTTTGGTCCGTCCCAACTCCCTATAGACTGAGCTACTGCCACCCCATGAAGGTGGTGAGCATCCTGCTCCACTCTGGTGTGATTGATAGGGTTTTCCAGGCAACGCCCATCAGCTTCAACAAAAGCTTTAGGAGCCTGGGGCAGTTGTTGTAAACACTATAGCTCTACCACCTACTTGACCTTAGACCATTTGGGACCAGTGATGTCAAACTGCGAGGAAGGCTCGGGTGGTTGAGGTACGTGCCCTGGTGATCCAAGGTTGCTCTCCTTTTGGTTGTCGCGAGCTGGTCTTTGATGTATTCCCACAGCTCCTGCTTCTTCTCTTCCAGCAGGCATTGGGCGTACTTGAAGGGATCCCACAGGAAGCTCGCCCTTGCTTTCTCCTTGCGGCTTCTGTGTTTTCTGATCCTTTCTGCTCGCCTCAGGTATGTGTCTTGCTTTGATCTGGTTCTTCAAGCCCTCCTTTTCCTGGTCCTTGGCTTTCCTCCATGATTTCCGCAAGAGGCGACGCTCCTTTACTAGCTGGAGGAGCTCCCTTTGCTGTCTTCTGCGCTGTTTAAAAAAGGACTAACTAAAAAAATATATTTCCAGTGCTTACACTGCTACCTTGCCGCCAGACAGCCCTTTCTGATGGGGAACTGAAGTGGTTATATCACTCTCTTGAAATCCACCAGACTCCATTGACATAAACAGTTATTTTACCTCGCAGAACACAGGAGTCGTCCACAATAATAACGTTATATTGCTTAGCTTCTGGGCCATTATTTCCAAACTTAACACAGCTAATGTCGACTTAGCTAGTGCTGGCATTCACATTATTCATAGCTTTAATAATTAGCTTACTGTGGTAACCCACGGCATTGCGTTTTGCTGATGCTGAGTGGGCATTTCCATTTGAAAAACCCAGAAATGAATGATGAATGGACCCTACCTTTAAAATGTGTCATGAGCCTGATAAAAATGTGTCAAGAGCCTGACCAATCAGCTCACTGAGAAAATGCATCATTTCTACAGGATGCTTATGTGGAAATCACAACTGACTTTATAATAAAATGACAAGTACTCAAGAGGAAAAGAGCCATTTTTATTCATTATATTATTATAGAATATCTTTGCTACTGTCATAATTATGTCAGGGATTCAAGATAGCATTTCTTTTTTTGTGTGACTGAGGTCTGGTAAGCTCACAAGTTACATACATACATACATTTTAGTAATTGTTCTACATGTTCAGTTAACTGGTTTGCAAGTAAATGACCAACATTGATTCTGCTTAGGACATGATATCAGACCTCATACAAACGTTACTTTAGAACTCTATTAGGATGTAATGTGGAAATCAAAAGTGAACCTTCAAAGGACGTCTAAAACACTGTTATATATATATATATAACTAGTAAGAATGTCACTATTGAATATAAATAGATAATCAAATTTTTTTTTAAGATACTTTTTGGGCATTTTTAGGCCTTTATTTTCACTTGACAGATGAAGACATGAAAGAGGAGAGGGGGGAATGACATGCAGTAAAGGGTCGCAGGTCAGAGTCAAACCCGCGACCACTGCGTGGAGGAGTAAACCTCTATATATGTGCACCTGCTCTACCAACTGAGCTAACCCAGCCACCAATTTTGTTTTTCATACTTACTAAAAACTACTGTGCTGAAAATTCCAACCATATAAACATGCTTAGGTAATAATTCTGACACTTATTTAGAGCCTTAGCCTTATGCTTCATATTTGGACACTTTTCAACTGTTTCTATTGCTTCTTACTCTACCCTGGTTGTGTGGTTGTATTAAATATGTTTTTAACTTGTGACTATCACTTTTTGCTACCACGTAACCTTATTCCCCGTGGATATCACCATTTTATTTCTGACCTGATTATGATTACGTTGGATATGATTTTGCATGTGCCTCTGTCACATGAACATGCTCATTACTGGACCAGAAACCAAGAGTTAAATGAGCCAGTTGATAACCAGACTGTGACACTGGTTATCCAAAATCATCAATCTCTGGCTCAGTGACGCCAGGTAACTCAAGGAGAGCCAGACTGAGCTGAACATCTTTGTTTATGTCATGGTATTGCAGTAATTATTGTTTCAGAGAGGAAAACGTGTGTTCATGGAGCATATGGCAAAACAAGCCAAATGGAAAATGATTTAAATGTATCCTTAAATTGAAAATGAAATATGAACAAATTCACATTTTATTGTGTCTGTTTGAAGCAATGTATGGCAGTATTGTGTGCAGCAGTCAGAAGGCCAGTGTGCTGTCTTAGGCTGGAGGCTGTTCTCTAATGAACAGAGAGCAGCTCCCAGCACTACTCGTAGAGTGGGGACTGCCGTCCATATGGGAGCAGCGGTCAAGGGTGGAGGAGAGCAGGGTGGGGTTAATGAAGAAATGGTTGGTGGAAGGTTGGTTGACAGTGCAAGACACACTCACAAAGACACACACCTTTGTTTCCTTATGTGACTATTGCTGCACCTGATGCGTGATTCAGAGCCACATGCTGCAACACAGACATGGGCAAGTAATAGTGCCATCACCTGCATGCACAAGGGACTGCTGTAGTTGGATGCAACAAATTATATAAGAGTCAGCAGGAGCTATTGCATGTTAAGCAGCGTCTGAAATATGGGGTTCTCATTTGTATTTTATTATTAATTATTGCATTTATCTATACTGTGAAAATTGCTTATGTAACCATAATAACATGTTATTGTCAAAGTTTCATTCTTTTCAAAATGCCCATGTTAGCCCATGTTTATGGTTGACAATAGCTATTCAATGTATTTATTTTGTGCTCTTATTCATTGTTGATGGCAGAGTCTGTCATTCCTGCACTGGATATGCAGTATTTGCAGTAGGAAGAGTGTCATGTATTGGGCCTCCACTGTGGTGCTTTCACACAGTATTTTCAGCAAGTTTATAAAGTTCTGCCATATTGCTACACAACCACAGGGACATAGCTATATATTTTATTATAGATATAATACCAGCACCACACATGCAAGCTAAATGAAACTACATGTTGTTGCTGTTGGGCGCTGTCTGTTCCTTTTCAGGAAATGAAAAAAGGCAAAATTTGTTCTAAAAAGCTATTTACCTTTCGACAAAGTCAGATGAAATGGCCTCGCCACTGTTTACATATTTGTAAAACCAACAGACAGATGTAATAGGGTGACCTTTAGCTTAAAATTTAAATGACGAAATATAGAGCTACAAAGTTTCTGCCTGACAGCGACGATGTGCTTTTCATGGTGGAGCCCAAAAATCTACAGCTACCCCTAACAGCACAATATCTATTTTTTCAACCTGGACCCTATTTTCCTGTGTGTGTGTGTGTGTGTGTGTGTGTGTGTGTGTCTAAGTGACTGATCATGTTTAACAATCTTTAAAATGGCTCCAGTATTAAGCAGGACCACTGCAGTTGGCAGAGGCAAAACAATGCTACGATTTAACGTTGATCGGCAATTGCGCTCCTTCAATTTACGTATACAAAAATGCTCATTTTGCCACTGACATGCTTAGATTATTATTTTAAGTGTCTGACAACATTATTGAAAGGATCCCTACAGAGGCCGACCTTTTTGTGAAAGAGAGAGATCCTTTTTGTTTAACATGAAACATACCTGAAATCGCTATCGCGATAAACCCACCAGACTCCATTTAAATAAACAGTAATTTTATCATCGAATAACACACTATATTAAAAGGTGACAGAAACAGAAGTAAAACTATTAATAGCCGTCTTGGTTCATCTTTCCACTTCCACAACAATCACCACTCTGGTTTGGTTGAAGTAAACCCTTAATTCACCCATTTACATTTGGAAATATGCTGTCTCTATACACACTTAAATTATTGTTTATTTAAATGGAGTCTGGTGAGTTTGGCAATGGTGATTTCTGATTAAACATAAAGGATTTTACTCTTTAACAAAAACATATATCTCTGTAGGGATTCTTTCTATAATGTTGTCAGACACTTAGAATAACAACCTGAGTCTGTCAATGGCAAAATCTGCACATTTAGTGGACAGAAATGACGATGCACATTTGCCCTATAGGATTACATTGCAACTTGGTCCGCAGCTGCCGGTTACAGCGTTCTCTGACTGCTTCCTCGTCAGTTTTTTGGAGGCTATGTTTGGTCCAGCGACTTCGACCATATTCACTGGGAGCTCCCAGGCAAACCCGCTAACATGATGGCGATATGTATACTGTATTCCCTGTCATCAAACTGGCCTTAAAACATCCAATGGCACCTTAATGACGATTCCAAATGGTTCCACTTTACTTGAGATCAATGGAATTATCCATGACACCGTTATAAAAGCATTTGGCAGTGTAATCAAACTTTGTGACATGTTTATGAAAAGTCAAAATTGTTTCACTTTACTTGAAGCCAGGAAAATTATTCATATTTCATAACACAATTATAATGGTCTGGTGACAGCCATGTTGATATTCAATTCAATTTTATTTTTTAATCATGTGTCAACTCAAAACAGAGGTTATCTCAAGACACTGAGATCAACTCATTACAGAAGTTATGGGGTGGGGGGAGATAGTGAAATACCTAACGACAACAAATAAATACATAATATATAGAGGTTAATGTCAAGTTGTCAGAACACACTGTAGCCTACTTATATGAAAACAGTCAAATTGAATGCACTATTTATTTACTCAAAAGGCTCAAGACACAAGAAGTGCTGACAAATGGCAGTCTTAACTATTTTATCATCCCATCCAAATCATCAACCAGTTTTTCCACAGCTTCTATATTTAACAGAATGAGGGCTAGAGATCATCTAACAGGATCAGATGTGGCCTGTCCAAAACCCACCAGAAGGTGATTTATCAATGTATTCATCAAGCACTGTGTGTTGATGGGTTCATTACCATCAAATTAGTGCTAGGAGTCATAGTGAAGCCTTGAAATGATGTGGAAAGACAGCACTGATGAGATTAATGATAAATACATTACCCAGTGCTAGCATAGTGCCAGGGTGATTGATCATGTTGGCTTTACCTACATGCTAGCATGTAACATTGCTAAGGTGATCGATGGGTGTGTTAGCAACATTAGCAAAAAAAGCTGATCTTCATAAAGTGATGGCACTTATTTTTCTTTAGAAGTGAAATAAAAAGCCTTTTGTCTAATTAAGAAATGTTTGGTAAAACACAAGTTAGTTTTTTCTTGTCAGATTAAAAGGGATCAATCCCGATAACAGCCGTCAAGCAGCATTTAACCTCTTTAGCTGTGCAGCTGTGTATGGAGAAAATGGAGGGTATAAGTGGGGACAAAGCTAGATTTCACAGTCCAAAGGGTTTCACTGCCATGGCGGTTCATTGCTGTCATGGGGGGGAGAGAAAAATGAAACAGTAACAAAGGCTCTCTGCTTCACATAGCGAGAGAAGCTGCCCCAGGCCTCGTTCATCTGCCACCAAGACGGATCCAGAGAAAGCAAGGAGAAGGAGGGGGAGAACGCCAACAGAGACAGAACAGAGACAGAGGATGTACAGATGAAGGGAATTGTTGGCCTTGGATTAGGGAACAGAAAATATTAAGACATTGATAACATTAAGAGTTCAAAATTTGATCTCTCATGGCTGTATTATGTCGCTATTTTACCTTTATTAGAGAAAAAGCATGACAAGTCTAAGGAGGAGTTTAGGAGAAGTTTTGAAGCCGGTAACAGATGCTTTAGTCGTAAGTGGTAAAGTTTAGTGTTGCTGCAAATAGTGTGCACGGTAATTATAGTTGAGGTCTAGTGAAATCACAGGAGCAGCAGGAGGGTGATAGCCTCTCTGCCCTCATCTCTTCTATTTCCCAGCCAGTGCTGATATACCTCACCACACAGGCACACAGGCGAGAAATTAAGAGCAGGGAGATGCTGATAGCTCTTGCTAATGTTAAAGGCCAAGAGGTTACGGACAACACACGCACATACCCTTCGCACATACTACTAGTAGTAGTATATTCTTGCAACAGTGCAGTGCATTGGGATAGGGCATATAGATTTAAGAGCTCTTTTAGGAGCTTCTTTCTTCATAAATCTCAATGTGTCACACATGAAAGCTGCATACAAAATGACCAACTGGTCACCAGTTACAGCATTTACAGCTTGTACGGGAAGATGTGGAGTGGAAGTGTGGGCCAGTTAGCAAAGAGGATGTCATCAGCGTAATGGCCAGTCATTGTGACACTCTGTCTCTGGCCCATTGGCTTCTGTGGTCAGATTCAATTTCAGCCAAAGACTGTGGGCTGCTCTGCCATTAGCTGACAGCTACATCTCGCTGCAGACTTTGGGGGTCTGGCCAAATTTTAAGGCCAATTGACTTTTAATATGAATCACGCTGGGATGCCAAGGACTCATCCCATTGCTGTAAATTAACACCCTGGAGCACACACACACTTTTACAAATGGGCATGTGATGCACATAGACACATGCATACTGACGCAAACAGTTATTAATGGCTTGACTGAGTACTGTGATTGTTTTCCTTGCAACTAGACAGCCATCATGCAGTGCTGCCTATGACACTTGTGGTGTAGTTTACAGTAGAGTCAGGCCTTTCCATTTAGGGCTGTCTGCCCTGTACACTGCATGGTTCTAGCCTCTGGCTTCATCCTCCTGCTCTTTTGTTTTTAATGGCCTCTCTTCCAATGCCTCCTTGTCAGAATTATTAACCTTTTGATTCCATCTTTTCATCTCACAAGCCAGTTCTTGTTTTCTCATCTCGCTCAACGGAGATAGATTCTACCAAACCTAAAAAAACCTTGGCATGTCCATAACAGTTGCATGACCGGGAGCCCTTTTCAGAAAACAGGTTTAGTGAAAACTCTGAGTTTGTTAAGCCTGAGATGAGGGGAACTCTGGTTTTAAGTTTCAGAAAGGGAGGTTAATCAAACCTGAGAGAGAGCAGCCCAGTCTCACGGCAGTTCGTGAAATGGTGACGTTATTTAATCTATTGATTTGTGTACAGGGACACGTTTTTCTGTGTTTTATCGTGTTGGTGAGCACAAATTTTAAACTAATGTATTTGAATGGGAAGCATATTACGTGATAACAGCACGATTATGGTAGCGATTAGTATTGAAAAGCCGAAAATCCCCGTAAGGAGGTAGGTTGGGGTGGTGGATGGGTCAAAAAACACAGGACTTTCACATTCACGTTTCCCTTTGTTGCGTCCCCCAGAGACCACGGCTCGTGTCCCGGCGGCCGTTGTTGTCACCGTCTACCGTGTGTGGCGTCCCTTGTGGTTGCATCCCCCAGAGCAGCCCGGTGTCATGGCAGTTGTCGCCAGCGTTTAATTTCCCCGTTGTTGTGTCCCCCAGAGACCGCAGATCGTGCTGTCACCATCTCCCCCAGAGCAGTGTCAGTTCAGTGTCAGTTCGTGAAATAGTAACGTTCCAATTTAAAGTAGAAAATCGTTTCCCTGTACACGAATCAATAGATCAAAATAACGTCACCATTTCACGAACTGCCGTGAGACGGGGTTGGAGAGAGGGGTAACTCCAGCCTAACCTGGTCGGGAGCAGGTTTTCTTCAATAAACCTCAAGTTTCTCTCAGTCTCCTCCCTCTGACACAACACTCTTTCAGTTTCTCATTCATTCATTCAGTCTGTATCAGGCACATTTTAGCGCAATCTTGTCATCTGCATGAATAAAAAAAAACAGGGTTGGTTTATTTACTCAGTTTGGTAACGTTTTTTGCAAACGGCAGTTTTCTTAACAACATTGGTGATGCGGAGCATATTAGTAAAACCACTTTATGCAGAGCCGTCAGAAGAGTGTGCCTCGCTCTGAAACGTTTTTTAGACGTTTTTGTAGTGTTTCCTGGACACAAACCAGTGAGAGACAGTAAAAAGGAGTTCCACGGGATTGCAGGTGAATGATGTAAAACCCTTTGAAATGAATAATTACTCAAATGCACATTCAGGAGCGAGGATCAAGGAGCGAGAGGGCTCCCCGGAAGAGCTATAATCGAGGATACACCGATGTATCCTCTGCGGAAGTCTTTTCACCCATTGCATGTGAACAAAGAGGCATCACAGAAAGAGAGAGAGGAGAAGAGGGGGAGAGAGAGAGAGATAATATTGTTATATCTGCGGGCCGTGGATTGGCATATCAATTAACATTCTGATTAATAGCAGGTGGGTGAAATAACACATAATTGTCAAGGAAAATATTATGAATGTTCTCTAAAATGTGAACATAGCAGAGCTGCTGTCAGACAGACAGCTTCATTTGTAAGTGCATCCCCAGAGAGACAGCAGCTTAAATTAAATGATTTTAAAAGCTAAAGGTCTAGTAGTTGTTTCTTCTGTTGAGTTTATGACTACAGTTAGTTTTGCTGCTTAAATGTCCAACGATAGCTGCAGTGACATCTCTGATTATTTAATAAATCGTTATAGAATACACCCAAACTTAATGCAACACATCATTTAAAAAGCAAATTAGCCCACGGGGAGTGTAGAGGGGCAGTGAAGTGTCCGTGCGGGTCTTTAAATCGGAGAAAATTATTCTTTCAGGTGGGTGGAGGGTGGATTTTTAAGTCTACACGCGGATTCGGATAAAGAGTCGATCCACGCATTAATAATAGATAGTTTGTGTGTACATAATATACTGTATATATTTGTTCTATATATATAGTTCTTTTCATACAAACTTTTGTAGTGCCTATAAGGCTATATGTACTGTATAAAGCATATATACATACTGTGTATGTACACTCACCCAAAGGATTATTAGGAACACCATACTAATACCGTGTTTGACCCACTTTCACCTTCAGAACTGCCTTAATTCTTTGTGGCATTGATTCAACAAGGTGCTAGAAGCATTCTTTAGAAATGTTGGCCCATATTGATAGGATAACATCCCCCACACCATTACACCACCACCACCGCCAGCCTGCACAGTGGTAACAAGGCATGACGGATCCATGTTCTCATTCTGTTTACGCCAAATTCTGACTATACCATCTGAATGTCTCAACAGAAATCGAGACTCATCAGAGACCAGGCAACATTTTTCCAGTCTTCAACTGTCCAATTTTGGTGAGCTCATGCAAATTGTAGCCTCATTTTCCTATTTTTAGTGGAGATGAGTGGTACCCGGTGGGGTCTTCTGCTGATGTAGCCCATCCGCCTCAAGGTTGTGCGTGTTGTTGCTTCACAAATGCTTTGCTGCATACCTCGGCTGTAATGAGTGGTTATTTGAGTCAAACTTGATCTTCTATCAGCTTGAATCACTTGGCCCATTCTCCTCTGACCTCTAGCATCAACAAGGCATTTTTGCCCACAGGACTGCCGCACTGGATGTTTTTCCTTTTTCAGACCATTATTTGTAAAAAATTAACAGCTGATGCAGCTGTGCCGCACATCATAGTTAATTGACGTCGCTTTTAAACGACGGCTCCGAGGCAAAGATGTCTCATGTTTGTTAAATACCTGTTGCCTCGACAGTGGGTCGGGACTAAGACCAGAGGCGAGGAATCGGGGATGCACAAACTGGGAATTGCGAAAGGGCTTATGTGTATGTGTGTGTGTGCCACGTGTAATAGTGCCAGCAGGATGTTGATGATGTATTTTTAGCATGCTTTCTGTTGGTGTGCTTTAGATTCAGAGTATTTTAGTGAACAGTGCTGAGTAGAAAAAAAAAACAACCTGTGGAGCTCAGTTTGGGATTTAAGGCTAAACATTTGGGCTGGTGAGGGAATTAATGTTCAATCCCTTTATAATCCATACTGTACATGGGCTGATATTAGATACCCCTCAGTGGGCGCTTTCATCTTAAAGCTTTTAGAGCGTCAAGAGTACATGCTGAACATGGTTCCGGTCCTCTGGCCTGCTGGGACATTAGTACCAGCCTGTATCCATAAAAGACCTGACTGCTGAGTTGGTCTGTGGGGTTACTTTCAATATGAAACCCCAAACATAGCCTATTACTGATGACCTGATTGTGTGGCTTTTTAGTCAAATCAAGTATCTCTGTTATCCTCTCCAATTTCGATAAGCCAGTATAACCTTTAGGGAGTTGACTGTGCACCTAGAAATAGTCATGTCATGCATTTAGGTTACTAGATTGGCATACACACACACACACACACACACACACACACACACACACACACACACACACACACACACACCAGTATGCATGACATCTATGGGATATAACAGTTTTGAGCTGATCTTGTTATCACACAGGTCCAATGAAGAGACACAGCATGGAATAAGCTCTTGCCAGACTTGGGTCAAGTCATTGTTTTCCAAGCAACAATAAGCTCTCAAGTCTTACTTTTATTAGAAAAAACAAAGGGATTTAAAAGACATTCTAGTCCAGGGCCTACATTACAGTAACTAATGCTGGGTCCAGACTACACCATTTCTTTTGTCTGTTAAAATGGTCTCTGTGTCAGATTAGGTTAATATAGCCATACATTCTTGCCCTGACTTAGACCATTCATGTAAAGTAAATGTGTGCAATAACAGACACATTAGTGGCTAATTAATGTCAATTTATTAACTCATCCCTGACAGTGTCCCCATCCCATGTGTGTTACTGACTGACATGTGAACTAAATATCTTGGCGGAAAGACTTGCGTGTCGTCCGTGTGTGGCCTTCTCCCGATTTCTTCACATTCCCAAGTTGCTGTTGAGAGGCCGAGCTGCATAGGAATGGTCGCAGTTGGAGGCATTGGAATCTACAGCCAACAACTTTTAATCCCAGCTCGTAAAGTGGAGTGACAGCAGAGATATGTTTGGACGTGAATGAGGCCAACCAAATGGCCTGAGTTCTATGTGTTGACAAAGCAGTTGGCTCATTTTAACTTCGAGCCTTTGTGACACCAGCAATAAGAGAAGCATCCTTTGTGTGTGTTGAAAGAAGTTTGAGCCAAATGCTGATGGACTTAATTGACTGTAATGATGCTGTGTTCTTGATGACAGCAGTTGCACAGTAGTAAAAGTACTTGTTAGACATGTGGAAAGAGGTGTAAATAGACCAGTAAGTGAGCTATGACCTACAGTAGGTGATTATGACACCTCCATTAACATAAAGAAAAATAAGTTCTGTTTTCAAAAAATGAAGTAGGAAAACTGAGCCGAGATAAGTTTACAATATCACGCTGACACCTACAAGTAAACACTGAAAAGATTTTCTCCATTCCTCCAACTTTCTCAGAACCCAGAGCTTTTCCTTTGTGTCCGCAGTGAAAATGTTTTTTTCCGACCTCTCTCGGCTGTTAAGCGCTAAGCTGAACCATCAATGCCAAACTCCTGCACCTGTTCGAGGGACACAAGATCGGGTAAACTTTCCCTGCCTACAGTGACTCGAGCTCTCCGGAAGCACGGATCGCTGTAGCTATTGTAATGTGACAGTATCTGCATGGTATGCACAAAGGGTTAACACCAGGCCAGGTGTCAGATCATGTTTAAGTCCAAATGTCAACTTCTGAAGCATCCAATTGCTTGTGAACAAAACACCAAAACAAACTTGTTCTGAGATGAGTTTGATAACTACAGTTACAAAGATTGGCTACCATGTCCTGTTTAGACTTCATGCAGGAAACAGAAAGTTCTTGTCTTTAGTGGTGGTGTTGGGCAGAGAGCTCTGCTACCAGGCTACAGTCTCTCTCCCTCTGTGTGTTTTTAATAACACGTGTTCTCTGGGATATGTTTTCATGCTAATCGAATGTGACCATTTTAGCGCTAACCGCTAATTAGCTTGTAATGCTAGTAGTCGGGGCACTGATGAAGTAAAAAGAAATCGCTATTTCTATACCACTAACAAGGTTAAAAATAGCACCACACTTCCACGGCAGCATAATGAGGGTCTCTACATGTAAACCGAACCATTGAGAACTTTGTAAGTGTACAGACAGTTTATTAAAAAGATTTATAAAGACAGTACCGTTCGCGTATACAGGCAGTTAGCGGTTAGTGCTAAAACTGCTCACATTCGATTAGCATGAAAACATATCCCAGAGAACGGTCAACTTGACCTTTCGGGTCAAATTTGCCCCATTTTCAAAGTTTCTATATCAGTTACTATGGCCAAAAATAACATGGATAGTTCCAAACGCCTATTGATGATCTCTACTTTCATGGTCAACCTGGGTCAAAATATGTGAACATCCATAAACATATATTCCTCTGATCCTAACTATTTGTCAAAACAATTCATAATGTTTGCTTATTTTACTCAAAAATTAGGCATAATTTGATGTAAATGAGGTTTATTGGCCATCAATTCCAAAGATACGTGTAAAACTAGTGGTAATAAGTTGTAAAGTTGGCTGTGGCGTGATAATTTATAGGCTACTTTATGCTTTATAAACAGGCAAACCAAAACGGGGGACAAGTGCATGGTCGTCAACAGGAAGACAATACAAGGGTTAAATAACACAACACAAATATTCATTATAAGATTAATGTGAGTCTGTGGTTATCTGCCTTTTCGGAGTTAAAGAGCTCCACAAGCGATTGCGGGCGTAACGTTAATGAGCTCGCTGGTCGGGCTGTCAGTCACACACACACACACACCGGCCATGGAGCAGGCAGAGGAGAGGGGGAGCAACGTCTGAAAGGGCAGAGAGATACCCGTCTCTCTTTGACAGACTGGAAAATAAATTTGAACGTGATAACCTATACATTAGATTTAAGATTTCAGTTCATAATTATTGATTGTTGTATTTGCTTATTTCACTTAAATAAAGATTTAAGAAATAAAGTTTCAGATAAATTTAAATTTAAATAAAAACAGTTGCAGCACATAAAGTGGTGGCATATATTATGAAGACTTAACTGCTTTGTTCATGTAACTGAAAAAGTTTGAGCAAATGATTGTAGTATAAGTGGGAGAGCTAAATCACGCAGCATCTTATAAAGTAAACATACATTGGTCATAAACAAAAAATGCAAAGCGTGAGTTCATTTTTTGTCCAGAGCTTTAAGAGCTTAATCAAAGGCTCAGCCTGGCCTAGTCATGATAATCCGTCGTTGACTATATGTAACTTTTTAATGTTTCTGAAACTGTGTAATTTTTCATCTAAATGACCTGATACTGGGGCGGGGCCGTCACAGGAAAAAAAGGAAATTAAACGGAGAACAACTAAAAGCAATTACGGGATTGTAAAGGATTAAAAACGTCCTGTATTGGCCCTCAGGTATGTTATATGTCTATTTCATTCATAAAATAACTTTACAAAGCGCAATGTGGTTGTACATTAGTAACAGACATTAAATCACGTCCCTCTTCCATTTAGCGCGGCCATTATATTCCTTTTACTCTGTGTTTGTGTTAGCCTACTATTTTCTTTCCCCTTGTCCCCTTATACTTGTTCAAAGCGTCCTTTGGTTTCATGAAATGCGCGATATTATTCTAAGTTATTACTACGTTGGTTGCTACAACAGTCTCTTAATGCTTCGGCTCGTGACCCAGTGACAGTGATACCCGGTTTAGCTCACGATACATCCAAAGTAGGCTAAGTTACCGTATGTAACACTTGAAATGCAACAATGCATTATAGAGTTCTCCTATCCTTATTCAAGAGCGCGTTCTTTCAATTTGAGAGCACTTCTCATTGATTTTTTTTCAAACTTTCACTCGAAAATCTTGCTCTCACACTCAAATAGCAATTGCTCGCCCTTTGATTTGCTGTGCTTCTGCTCAAAGTTTCTGCTTGGACTCAGATTTGTTGTTGCATGGACAGATTTCCTGCTCTGAGCATCAGCCCTTCTCCTCGCCTTCAGGATGCTTCTGTGCGCTTGCAAATCTTCTCTCAGATTTCTCCTGCGCTCTCTGATTTTTTGTGTTACAACCTTGTGCAAATACCCCAACCAATAGAATGCAAGGTGTAGTGTTGACCAATAAAATGATCCCTGCCCAGTTGAGGGTGCGTTCGCTTTATGTTAGAAAGTCCCTTGCGGGCGGCTACTCTGTAACCGGGTTTATTTACCCCCGCCTTTCAATGCTTTATGATAAGTACATAATGTCAACAATGTGCACAGAATGGTCGACACACTTTCACCTGCACCCACCAGCAAAAGGGAGAAAAGTTAGAAGTGGGACATATCAAGTTACGTCCACAATTACGAGGGTGAGTACCATAAATTAAGCATAAAGCATATGGCGTTAGCATATGGCCTAGCTTGATGTCTGTAAACAAAGGTTTCTTTATAGAGTTTAGCTAGATTGAACGACAGATGATGGACAGTATGTATATTTAATGTTTATAACCCACTTTGTATTTTTTTCTCATTTGGTTAACCCTGGGGATTTGGCTAATTTCAGACATGTTAGAGCCAAACAATCCAGAAACTGGATTGTTTGTGTTGGATTTTGCATCACTGTTGTGTGTTTATCAGTTATTGTTCTTCATTCATATAACGTTAAAATAATGAATTATATCAGTCTGTATAAAACATTGTAACGTTATCCTACAGTTTCACAAATGTTACTAAAATAAAACAGATCTAGAAATGTAATATATGCGTTTTTATTTGCTCCAGCAGTTTAATACAAAGCAAACTGAACAGAAAACCAACTATTTTGTGTCACTTTCTTTTCTTCCATATGGGGCTGAAGGACTTGACCAATGTTGAGCTGCTGCACCATAGCTGCACAGAGTCATATTACCAACCCATGAAGGCTAGAAGTCACACTGCTGCCCCCCCCCCCATGACCCTCCAGCAGGCCCAGATCTATCTATGGCTGGCTACAGACTACAACCATCTGCAAGTTTTGTTTGTAGTGAACATCAATAGCTGCACTTAAAGTCTTTTGGGGTCATATGGGACTTGGTTGTTCACCATACTGCATCATAAATCATTTTTCTATTTTGCTATATTAATACAGACAACATTAAGTATCATTACTTAATCACAGTATATTATTCTGGTGTATACTGTTGACATGACTCACTATTTATTATTCATAACTTAAACTTTGCCTTAATTGCTCTTGTATAGTTAATTTATTTTCTACTCTTATACTAGTTGTATATACCTCCTATTGAAAGGTCCCATGGCATGAAAATTTCACTTTATGAGCCTTTGAGAAAATGAAAGCTCAGATGGGCCAATCAGGAATCTTCCCTTTATGACGTCATAAGGAGAAAGGTTACCTCCCCTTTCTCTGCTTTGCCCGCCCAGAGAATGTGGCCCACCCATGAGAAAGAGAGAGGCATCATGGCTTGAAAACAAGCGAAGCATGGCAGTTGGTCAAGGCCACACCCCCACCCTCCACCTTGCCCCCCCTCTCTCCTCCTCAATAGCATTTAAAGCTACAGACACAGAAATGGCACATCCTAAGGAAAGCTCATTGTGGGACTGGCTCTAGTGGCTGTAATTCTGCACCAAGGCTGAATTTCGGGAAAGAGACTTCAGATACAGTATTAGGAGACCACTAAGGTCTATATAAAAGAGACTTCAGATACAGTATTAGGGGACCACTGAGGTCTATATAAAAGAGACTTCAGATACAGTATTAGGGGACCACTAAGACCTATATAAAAGAGACTTCAGATACAGTATTAGGGGACCACTAAGGTCTATATAAAAGAGACTTCAGATACAGTATTAGGGGACCACTAAGGTCTATATAAAAGAGACTTCAGATACAGTATTAGGAGACCACTAAGGTCTATATAAAAGAGACTTCAGATACCGTATTAGGGGACCACTAAGGCCTATATAAAAGAGACTTCAGATACAGTATTAGGGGACCACTAAGGTCTATATAAAGAGACTTCAGATACAGTATTAGGGGACCACTAAGGCCTATAAAAGAGACTTCAGATACAGTATTAGGGAGACCACTAAGGTCTATATAAAAGAGACTTCAGATACAGTATTAGGGGACCACTAAGGTCTATATAAAAGAGACTTCAGATACAGTATTAGGGGACCACTAAGGCCTATATAAAAGCTTCCAAAAAGCAGCATGTCAGAGGACCTTTTATAATTCTCATTTTGTGTTGCAATACCTGAATGTCCAGCCCAGTCTTCACGTTTGTGAAATTGTTACGTTATTGAATCTATTGATTTGTGAACAGGACACGATTATGTCGTTTTTTTCGTGTGGTGATTACGAATTTTAATTTAATGTATTTAAATGGGAAGCATGTTTCATAATCACAGCACAACAACGGTAGGGAGTAGTATGAAAAGCAGAAAATCAGTGTTGGGAGGTTGGTCGGGGTGGAGAATGGGTCAAACGATACAGGACTTTCACCCAGGAGACCGGGGATCGCGTCCGGCGTGTTGCAGTTCCTTTCAGCATTATTCTCTTCCTAACCACAACCGTCCCGTTGTTGTCGGTGTGTCCTGCGTGTGACGGTACCTTTCCCAGTTCTTCTTTTCCTAACCTCAACCGTCCCGTTGTTGTGGTGTTTCATGTCCCTGTTAACAGAGACCGCGGATCGTGTCCCTGAGCCCAGGGATCGCGTCCCCGTGTGGCAGTCCGTCCCGTTGTTGTCGCCGGCGTGTGGCGTTTAATTTCCCCTGTTGTGGCGTTTAATCTCCCCGTTGTTGCGTTCCTCAGAGCAGCCCAGTGTCATGGCAGTTCGTGAAATGGTCACGTTCGAAATTCTTGACCTGTACAGAAAATAAACGAGAAAATCGTGACCTGTACACAAATTAATAAATAAAAATAACGTGACTATTTACGAACTGGCGTGAGACCGGGTTGGAATTTCCCATCTTGTGAACACTAGGCTTATCTTTATTTTAGTTCATATCATAACCCTGCTCACCAACTCACCTGTACCTGGGTCATCTGTTTGCCAATATCAATGTTCCTGCTACAGTAAATCCTACAGGCAAAGCATACTGCTTCACAGGAGTATGAACTATATGCTATTTAGGTTTTTGTGTTAGATATTGGGCAGTTTGTTATGAATTACTCGCTTGTTTTGACAAGATAAGCCTTAACAACCTGCAAGTGTCAGCTTTGGTAAATGTAATTGTGCAGCATTTTGTTAAAGGTTACAGAACATGAAAAACCTATTTGTCTTGATCATGGCTTAAGTTTGTTACAAATATGAACATTGCTTTAATAATCTGTATCTCATAGCTCTGAAAAACTACACATCAGACGTATTTATTAACATTCATTGAAGTGATTGTAATATGTCAACAGACATTACAGGCACCTATTCATATATCAGAGAAAACAATGGTCTGTTCTCTCTTTTATCACTTGGATTATGCAGGTGATACCCATGCTGCAGAAACGGGGGTGAAGTCCTTGTAGATTTCTGGCACTTTGAGGACAGACAGATCCAGCAACTCTCCACTGTATTTGAGGCAAATTCATAGACATCAACATATAACATATTCCACGTACATATCTTACTTTGACATAATTACTTCATTACTACATTTTCTCTTACCTTACCTTCTCTGCTTTGGTTTTGTGGACATCATTTGTTTATCTGTAAAGTGTCTCGAGATAACTCTTGTTATGATTGGATACTATCAATAAATTGAATTGAATTGAACATAAACACATATATTAACCATGTTTTGTCACTGGGTTACACCAAATTGATTTACTAATACAATGAACTATCAATCAATCAACATTTATTTATATAGCACTTTACATTAACCAGCAGGTATCCAAAGTGCTTCACAGTCACTGCCAGTCAAGTAAAACACATATCATACAACATATCATACAATAAAAAGAATGAAACATAGAAATGAAATCAGAAAAGCCTTAACCTTTATTTAACAAATTCTCATTTGCAACGACTACCTGTCACATTCACACAGCTCCATATTCATTCCTGGAAGCTGCCCAGTACAGCCACAGTCTGATCTGCTGGCTCTACTGGAGCAGTTGAGGTTAAGGGCCTTGCTCAAGGGCACCTCAGTGGTGGTAATGAGGGAAGGGACAAACACTGCTCTTTTACTTTCCCCACCCAGATTTTATCTGGCCAGTCTGGGGATCAAACTGGTGACCTCCTGGTCCCAAGCTCGCTTTAACCTTCATGCCACCACTGGCCCGTATTAAAGGAGCTCAGTCTAATAATGTTAGGTACTGAGGTGGTTTAACCCAGAGTGAACTGGCTGATGCCTTGCCCTGATGTTAACATTGCTGTGTAGCGTTAAAAAATCTCCAGGGGTTTGTTGTGTTGCAGAATAAAAATAAGTTTATTTTGTTTTACCGTACAGCATGAAAATGTCCATATTCTTTCAGTGTTCGGCAGTAAATCCATAAACTGTAAGAAAGCATTTTAAAGAAAGGTTCAGTGCCAATGCGCCGCAGCATCACAGCCTTACAGTGTTACAGCGGTCAAAAACCCTTTGCTCCTTCCGGACCAAACACCTGCCGACAACAATTTGGATCCTACCTTTAATAACCTTGCCCCAGGTAAATGAATAGTGACACCCAATGTACACACAAGAAACAACACCTAATGTCTGAATACTCAAGACAACATATTTGGCTCCTACAGTCAGTGAATGACTGGTAATTATAAAATATTATGATACTTGACCATATAAGTCATTATACAATTTTTTTTAAATGTGTTATTAAGACTTATAATTAAGAGTTATACATGCTTATAACTAATTACGAGGTGAAATGTGCAAAATTATAGCCCATTATAAGTGTGTTTACTTACATGCTGTGTTATAAAGAATTATAAATAATTGAGTGCTTATAACTATTCTTATACAGCGCTATAAACAGATTGTAACACATTGCAAATGTGTTTATAATGTATTATAAACATGGACATAGAAACTGTTATATACTCAGTCTTAAGTTACACTGACAAGAAATCCACTACTGTTTACAGTGTTCTGGTATCATGGCCAGCTATGAGGTCACAAAGGCCCGGACCGCGGTAATTATTTCCTAAAAAACCCACTCTCTCCCTGCATCTGAATAACGTAAAACCGCTTGAAACTGACAGCTATCAATAAGTCAGCTATACTTGCAGGAGAGACTGGCCATGCCACATTGCCTGAGCGTGTAAACCTCTTCCTTTTTTCATTTCGGCGTCCATGTTAACAGGTTAGAGCAGCCACACACCCTGCACATGAGCAGGCGCGCACGCACACACACACACACACACACACACACACACACACACACACACACACACACACACAAACTCTCCCACTCTCTTAAAGGCTGTCTCCCAGCATAACTAATTGGAACATTTCATGGTGATGACCGCGAGTGGCATGTGTGTCTGTCTGAGCATTATGGCTGTTATGATAATAATGAGAACAAATGAGAGCCATCCATTTCCTTTCTGGCAGCTGATTGGTCCTGATGGCCAATATGCGCTGGGTAATCCATCTTCGAGCCCCTCCCCCTATTAACCGACTGGCGACCCGCTGGGAGATCATCAGCCAGTGGAACAGCAGTACTGAGAGGAGGGGTAAGGGCATAGAATATAATGAAAACACAACTTAACATAGCACTGAAATGACCTCATTATACCATCATCAATGCTATTTCTGCTACTACTACTACTACTACTACTGTGATGACAGTTACGTATTGTAACTCTAGATTCTATGAGTATAGGCATAGCCCTCTAAGAGCTGTTGCTGTTGGGTTTATCCCTCGTGCATGCGCAGTCATAAAGATTTCTTTCGTGCCCAGCACGGGCCTCCCTTACGTCCACAGTTACTGTATATTACAGCTGCGAGAACAGAGATCTGCTCCCAACATCAACATTTTTCTTCAGCCAATGTTAGTGAAGCAGGTGGCCTGGATCTTGGAGGGCTATGCCTATACTCATAGAATCTGGAGTTACAATACGTAACTATCGTTCTATTTCATATAGGCTTCATCCTCTAAGAACTGTTGCTATTGGGTTAAGGGCTGATGTAGTCAATGGCACCTTTTTTTAATGTAACAAAATTATATTGTTTGTGTGAAACCTTATAGGCTATCTCCATGACTGGCCTGCTTAACGTTGTGAGGCCCTGCCACATGGATTCTGAAGGTGCTCCATAATTAAGATTAAACTCATCATTAACTAATGCAAAGCACATTCCTCATGGCACTCTGGTGCAGGAGGATGGAGACATGGCATACCAGATCTAAAAGCAGATGAAAAATGGCACGGAGATGCCCAAGACGCTTTTGTGCAGATGTCAGCCACTGTCATACCTCTGAGGAAGGCCGTGGGTGCTGATAACGCATTTTTGAGTCGCGTGAGTGTCATATAGTGAACGAACAGCTGCTCCGCCTGATGTCTGCCGTGCGTAAAACATACTGAGATAACACGTGCACTGGGCAGACTGGGTGATCCGTGTATTCACATACAGCATATTGGCTCACACAGTGGGCTCTACTGTTACAGCTCAACATACACAATTTAACCACAGGGTGGAGCTGTTGCCTAAGTAGCGCAACGAGACACCCTAACCTCTCCAAGCGCTCCCGTTCAGCGGCCAGGGCAACAGCCGTTGGCTTATCACTGCGGGGTGGGAGATCGCACAGTCCAGCTGCGACAGTGCGTCCCTGTGCCGTATGGCAGCTGTTATGATGATGACATCCCCCCAAATCGGGAACCATGGTGCGCTCGTGTGTTCTAATGCCCCTAGAATGGCTGCCAGGCTCTCTTCCTGAATGCGAGCCAGGAGACGAGGAGTCAGGGAGACGGGTAAAAGCGAGACCTGTCTTGCGCCTTCATAGAGGAACCACAGTGCGCTCTGTGCATTCTCTCGTTAGGCGAACAGATCCACTTTCGCCCTCCCAACCTGTTCCACAGCATCTAAACGAGAGTGGGATCTAATTTCCGCTCGTTGTGAGAGGGACCCCGCGACATCAGGTCTGCCGCACGGCTTAGTAACCCCGGAGTGTACGCCGCTCTGATTAAGAGCAGGTGTCTGTGTGACCACAGCAGCAGGCTCCTGGCTATTTCTAAAAGCCGGGCTGAGTGTACCTGCCCCTGTCACGTTGTCTGTTCTTATCGACACGTCTACCTGACAGACTTAGAGCAAAGTGTTTCAGCACTTTAGCACCGTGGCAGGCTCCAGGCAATGCGGAGAGCATTTACAGCCTGGGACTCGGACTTGCCCTGCCATCCAACGAGAGATGCGTCTGTGTCTGTTACGTGTGACGTCACCCTCCCAAGGGGAATCTCCGACAATAGAGCACAGGGGGTTTCCGCTAGGCCAGGTTTGACACGTGTGTGTGTTTACTCTTGTACTAGGGGAGCCACTACGTGACTCGCGGGCTTCAACACCAGCAGACGCATCACTGACAGCACTGACACCACCCTGTGAGGCGCATTGTGTGACAGCAGAGAGTTTAATGCATCCATCCTGGTTTTCATAGTGGTGGAGTTTATGTCCACACCAGATAAACTACCAACTGTGAGGGGATGGCGAACCCTTTGCCAGTTTATGGCGAATTCAGTGTTTGTAGATGCTGCACAGCCTCCACGGTGTGGAGTGCAGCTCTCTCTGAGGGTGTCATAAGGATTAGGTCCTCTAACAGAACCATGAGCCCCTCTGCGTAATGGTAATGAAGCGGGACAGGATTCGGGAGTCTTTCTCTCGGGATTTTGCAGTACAGGATTTTTTTGCGAGGGCAGTCATGTGATCGGGATGTGACGGGAGTATTTTCGTGGGCTCGGGATGGGATGGGAGCGACAATTGATTCCCGTGTCACACACTGCAACGCATGTACGGCAGCAACATGTGGAACGGTCGCTTACAGGATGCACCGGTTGAACAAAGACAGGTCCAGCATCAGACTCATCCCTCCCGTTTGCTCCTGTTCGAGGAAATAACGGGAGAAAAACCTGTCGTTCTCCTCCTCTGGAGGGGCGTGG